>NW_027224264.1:3013333-3320000 GCF_023699985.2 Odocoileus virginianus | reverse complement strand
AATGAAGGAAGAAACAGACAGAGCAGACTCCATCTTAAAGCAGGACTCCATCTTGGGCCAGACTGTGGACTTTGAGCTATATGCCCTATATCTGTGGAAATGACTTACAAACTGGATATCAGACCCTCCTGGATGGAAGATCCCCAGGGTTTGTACTTAGACTCTCCATCACCTAAAAGAATACCCTAATTATCTGTGTAACCAAATAGAATCATAAATTCTATTATGCTTATTGGGGTATGACCACAGGCCTATTGATAATTGTCCACTGTTAACTACCTAGGCTTAAGGCATACGAATCATGGGTTTAAGGCATACGAATCATGGGTTAACTTTGATTGTATCTTTCTTTTCCTTTGTTCAGACTAGTTTCAGAGAATTTGGGGAGGTGGGTTTGAGCACGTACACTTAGGGTATATAAGGTTTTCACAAAAACTGGTCGGGGTCCTTGGCTAAGAGGAGACTCTGCCTTGGGCCCACCAGTGTAATAAACTGCACTCCACTCTCTGCATTGTCCTCCTGAGTGAGTTTGTTTCCCGGAACGCATGGCTAGAACATTAATAGTTATCAACATCATCATCATCATCACAATCATCTTTGGTTCTTGTGAAGAAAGGGGGGGGGGGTCAGGATTTAATAAAGGTATACTTTGCACGTATCTGACCCCTGGAGAAGGAAATGGCAACCCACTCCAGTATTCTTGCTTGGAAAATCTCATGGACAGAGGAGGCTGGCAGGCTACAGTCCATAGGGTTGCAAGAGTCAGACACAACTTAGCACTATCTTTCTTTCTTTTTTTCTTGCAGATTACAAAGAATTAATGATATTATTATGAAGAGAAACTTCATATTGATGCTATTTTTTCCTATAAAAAAAAAAACCTAGGGCAACACCATCCATAAAGTAAAAAGATAGCCCACAGAATGGGAGAAAACATTTGCAAACCATACATTGGATAAATAGCTTCTATCCACAGTGCATAAACAACTCTTACAATTCAACAACATAAAGACAAATAACACAATTTCTTTAAAATGAAGAACCTGAAGACATTACTCCAAAGGAAAATACACAAATAGCCAATAGGCACATTTGTTTGACACCAATATTCATCAAGGAAATGCAAATCAAAATCAGAGTGAACCCCCTTACACTGACTCAGCTGGCTAGAATAAAAAAGTACAATAATCCAAATACATATAATTATACACCACAACCCTCAACCAAGTGGGATTTACATATGCAAGGCTAGATCAATATTCAAAGACCAATTAATATAACCTATCACATCAAAGACTAAAAAGGAAAAATCACATGATTATATCAATAGGGCGGAACAGGCATTTGACAAAATCCAACACCTATTTGTAATAAAAGTTCTTAGCAAACTGGGAAGAGAAGGGAACTTCTTCAACTTGATAAAGAATATCTACAAAAACCCTGCAACTAACATTATACTTAAGGTGAGAAACTCAAAACTTCCTCATTAATATCAAGTATGAGACAAAAATATTGTCTCTCACTACTTCTTTTCAAAATTGTACTAGAAGTTCTAGCTAATGTAATAAGACAATTAAAGGACACAAAATGTATATAGATTGGGAAGGAAAATATAAGACTGCTTTTGTCTACAGATGTTGTGATTGTCTATGTAGAAAATCTGAAAGAAGCAACACAAAGAACCCTTTTGGAACTAATAAGTTATAGCAAGGTTTCAGGATACAATGTCAATATACAAGGGTCAGTCATCTTTCTATAGACCAGCAGTGAACAAGTGGACTTTGAAATTAAAAATACAAAATCATTTACATTAGCATCCCCCAAATGTAATACTTAGGTAAAAATCTAACAAGATATATACAAAATATATGAGGAAAACTACAAAACTCTGATAACAAAGATTAAAGAATAAAATACATGAAGAGACATTCCATGTTCATAGATAGGAAGACACATTTCCTATACTGTCAAGACATCAGTTCCTCCCAAACTGATCCACAGAGTCAATGCAATGTCAATGAAAATCCCATTGAATTACACTGCAGTTATCTATCAGCTGATTCTGAAGTGTATATGGAGAGGTAACGACTCAGAATAACCAACATAATACTAAAGGAAAAGGGCAAAGTTGGAAGACTGACATTACCCAACTTCAAGACTTACTATCTAGTTACAGTAATGAAGACAGTGTGATATCGGTGAAAGAAAAGACAAGTAGATCAATGGCACTTAAGTAGACATGCACAAATATAGTCAAATGATCTTTGATAAAGAAAAAAGGTAATATAACAAAGAAAGTCTTTTCAACAAATGGTGGTGGAACAATGAGACAACCATATCCAACAACAACAAAAAAGATCTTGACACAGAATTTTTACCTTTCACAAAATTAACTCAGAATTGATTACAGATCTAAATATAAACTGAAAAAGTATAAAATTCCTGGAAAATAACATTAGAAGAATACCTAGAGGACCATAGGTATGGTGATGACTTTTAATATACAATACCAAAGATACAATCCATGAAAGAACCAGTTAATAAACTAAACTTTTACATCACAAATGAACACTTCTGTTCTGCAAAAAGCAATGTCAAGAGAAAGAGAAGACAAACCACATACTGGGAGCAAACATTTGCGAAAGGTACATTTTATAAAGGACTGTTACCCAAAATAAACAAAGAACTCATAAAATTCAATAATAAGAAAACAACTTGATTAAAAACTAGGCTAAAGACTTTAACATACACCTCACCAAAGAACATATGCAGATGGCAAATAAACAATGACAAGATGCTCTATATCATATGACATCACTAAATTCAAATGAAAACAATGAAATATCATTTCGTATCTATTAGAATGAGTAATATTTAGAACACTGAAAACACCAAATACTGGAGGAGATGGGGAGCAAAAGAGGAAGCTCTCATTCATTCCTGGTGGAAATGCAAAACGGTAAAGCCACTTTAGAAGACAGTTTCTTACAAAGTTAAAATAGTCTTGTTATATATGCTGCAGTCACACTCCTCAGTATTTATCCAAAAGATATGAAAATTTACGTCCACACAAAAACCTGTACATGACTAGGAATAGTTTTTTGCATAATTGCCAAAACTTGAAAGCAATCAAGATGTCCTTCTGTAGGTGAATAGATAAACTGCGGTACATCCAATCAAATATTGTTCAGTCCAAAAACAAATGAGCTATCAAGCCATTAAAAGACACAGAGGAAACTTAATGCATATTAATAAGGAAAAAAAGCCAATCTGAAAATATACATGCTGTTTGATTCCAACTATACACAGATTGAAAAAGATAAAACTATGGAGACAGTAAAAAGATCAGTGGATTGGGTGGGGGGGTGGATTAAGGGGAGGGATGAATAGGCAGATTACAGAGCATTTTTAGGACAATGAAAACACTCCGTATGATACCATAATAATTGACACGTCATTACACATTTGTCCAAACTCGTAATGTATGACACCAAGGTGAACCTTAAGGTAGACTGTGGATCTTAGGTGACTGTCATATATCATTGTGTGTACGTCTGTTGTAACAAATGAACAACTCTGGTGGAGTATAGTGATAATGGGGAGGCTATGCATGTGTGGGGACAGAGGATTTATGGGAAATCTCTGTATCTTCCCGGAAATTTTGCTGTGAACCGAAAACTGCTCTAAAGGTAGTCTTAAATTTTTTTAAAACGGTTTGACAGAACAACTGTTGTCTAGAATGCAGGAAAACCTCAATCTTCTTACACTGCTGGTAGAAATGTAAAACATTGAAGTTACTCTGGAAAGCAGTTTGGCAGTTCCTCAAATAATTAAATATAGATATTACTCAGTAATTCCCCTCCTAGACATAAACCCAAGAGAAATCAAAACATATGTCCCCATAGAAACTTGTACATGAATGTTTATAGTACCATTATTCATAATAGAAAAAGGTGGAAGCAACTCAAATGCCCATTATCAGTTGAATGGATAAGAAAGTAATAAATCCTTAAAATGTAATATTATTTAGTCCTCAGAAGGAATGAATAATGTTGTTAAAAGATTCCACAACATATATAAACCTTGAAAACATCATGCTAACTGAAAGAAGCCAGGCACAAAAGACCATATAGTATATGATTCATTTTAAATGATAGAGCAAAACAGTAATCTATAGAGAGCAAAAAAGTGGTTGCTGAGGGCTAGTTGGAGGAATGAAGAGATATGTAGGTGACAGCTAAAGGGTTTGCATTTTCTTTTTGAGCTGATAAAATTGTTTTAAAATTGGATATGTTGAATGTATCTGTGGATAGACTGAAAACTATGGAATTGTACACTTTAAAAATATGAATTTTATGGTTTGTGAATTATATCTCAATAACTAGAAAGTAGGACAAGGAATGAGGAGAATGATCTGTCAATGGAAACCTCATTAAATGTATTTAAAATCATTATTGCTATTATCCTTCAATAGGATACCTAAGTCATCAAATAGTGTTGTCTTAATTATGACCCATTTTTGCAAATCTGTGCTTCAAGAAAAGAAACTTAAGTTCTGAAAAAGGAGAGTGGCTTATGTTCTTGCTACACTTCATTCTTTTGATTCAACATATTATACTAAAGGTAGTGACTTTCTACATATAAAAATTACATCATCTATAAATTCATTCTACATAAATCAGTGATAAATCATTTTACACAAATCAGAAATCAGAGATGCAAAATGACTCAAATTCTCTACACTCAAGGATAGAGTCTAGAATATAGTACTTATCACAGTATTTCATAAACAGGATTTGAGAGGGGTTGTTGTCTTTGTAGCACTGAATTTAATATTATTTAATTGGTCCTAAACCTTGTGTTCACAACTGTAGTATGCATGATCTTAGAAAGGTTAAATATAAAGTTAAACAATTTAAAAGTATAGAAGTTAAGTATATACCTCTTCTTTTCTAATGAAACAATAATTAGAAATAGAAAAAAAGAGGCAAACTTATAAATGCAAGCAGGGAAATTTACAAAAGTAATTTTTAACTTTGGTTTTTGATTAACTACATTTATTGAACATTCAGTTTAAATATGCACCAAACCAGACAATAACTATGCTTTAGTTACAGATGTTACATTAGCTATTTCCTCTCTGATAAAAAAAAAATGGAAAGAGAGTTATTTAAAGGAGGAAAAAATTCTGTTTAGTATTTATATGTGAATTAAGAATTGCCCTTAAAATGCATATGTATGAGTTGATAAATTGTGCAGTATTTTGATATGCTGTGGCCACTTTAAATCAGTTTTTATAAGTGTAGGTTTATGTTGGGATAACATGCCATACTGTCATAATTAAATTCCATAATTCCATAACATAATTTATGTTCCTGCTACATGAGTGCAAACTTTATACATTTGTTCAATCCCTTCAATATCTTTTGAAAGTCTACACCATCCAATTGCATGCTCAGTCCGCTCAGTCATGTCCAACTCTTTGCGACCCCATGGACTGTACTCACCAGGCTCCTCTGCCCATGGAATTTTCCAGGCAAAAATACTGGAGTGGGTTGTCATTTCCTTCCCCAGGGGATCTTCCTGATCCAGAGATTGAACCTGCATCTCCTGCATAGGCAGACGGGTGGATTCTTAACCACTGCACCGCTTGGGAAGCTCTTGCATGTTATACCTCCTACAATATGCAAATGTCTTATTATCTTAGTAAAACATATCTAACCAAACACCTTAATTTCTGGGGAAGTTAAGGAAATCTAAACACATACATAAATAAGGTTAAAAACTATTCTAGCCAGGGACTCTTTAATTACAAGGGAAAAAATAATGCTTATTTGAATGAACATTACTGCAACGAAACAGAAAATAAAGAAATTTTTCAGAAATTATAACTAGACTTCTGATATGGTCTGTAAGTCAGACTGCATTCAGTGTGTTCTATGCTCTCTCTTTACTGTATATATGCAGTCCATGCATCTATCTGTAGAAGAATTTTCTCCATAGGGCTCTCAATTTTGGTATTGCTTGTGGTTTGGTATTGCAATGATTACTTGTCTCTGGCCCATATCTATTTGATCTTATGCCCAAGTTCAAGTGTCCAACACCCTTTCACTAAATCTATCTCTGTACCTAAAATTCAAATTTCCTGAAGAAAGAAGATCAGATCTCAGCTTGGATCAGGTGGATAGCCTTGGGACAAACTCCATGGCCAAAGCAATAATATATGACATGCAAGCCTACCTCTTCTCATTTGTGATTCTGTCAAATAACCTAAGGATGAGGTGTATATGAAAATAATAGTAGATATCTTTCATCTAACTCTGTATGAGACTAGAATATGGAAATGACCAGCAACTCTACAGCTGTATCCCCCCTTTTTCTCCAATCCAAATTTAAATGTTTTTAAACTTACCCTCCATTTTTACACAAGGGGCAATCTTGAAACAAAAGCTACCAAAATTAAAGATATGTGTAAATGTCTGGACATACATAAGTGTGTATATATCAGTGTTCTGTATTTGTTTCATTTCTTAGAAATTATGGACCAAACCTGCCATATACTGAGCCTGGTATTTGAGTCAGAGTAAAAACTTAGACTTATTTGGAAAACATTCCTTACAAAATGTACATTTGGTTCTCCTCCACATTTCAGATATCTGATTCTTAGCGCTTCTTAAAGGATCTGTTACTTCATTCAGATATACTGCTTTTGCCTATTGCTCTTGCATTTGTCTCTCTGGGACTGAATTTTCTATAGATATACTGCTAGCAAATTTACAAGGGTGGATGGACAAAGATGAATCAGAAATATATGCTGGTTTAAGACTGGAAGATGTGTTCTTTGATGACCCAAATAATAATTTATCCAGAGTGTCCTAGCTTAGCTTTGACCATAAAACATTCCATAGGCTGCAGGTTGTGTTGGGTGCATCAGCCTGTTCTTGGCTCTTGAGGAGTGGAAAGGGTTTGATAATGAACCTGCTATATACCTCATGCTTGTTCCTATTCCGGTGCCTTTGCTCATGTTGATTTCTTTGCCTGGAATTTCCATCCTCTTTCTCATTCAAGGCCCTCTACAAACTCAGTTCCTTTATGAATCCTCTGAATCCTTGCTACAAACTCTTGTCCACAAGTCTCTCACCATTTTCTCTTTCTTAGTATCACTAAACTATAATGTCCCCTTTAACACTAGATCACATAGTAGTCTTTTAAGTTTTTCTAAGGCCTGAATTTTTCTCCCTCTCTCTCTAAATCTCTCCTCCCTATGTCTCATTCCTTTCTCTCTTAATTTTCTGTGCCAGGAAGCTGAAGACAACACATATGCCCTGTATATGTACTATATTCCAGAAAATGTGCTTAGAGATTTGCATGATTTATCATGGAATATATGTTGGATACTCACCAATTTAAAGTGAATTTAGTTGAAAATTATGTACCACGTGTTTCCTTAAAAGAGATGGAATTTTATTCTAACTATATGTTATGAACTGAATCGTTTCTCCTTGGCAGTCATAAGTTGAAGCTCTAAACCCCTAAATTCACTGTATTTACAGACAGCACTTTTAACAAGGTATGTAAGGTTAAATAAGGTCAAAGAGTGAGCCCTAATCCAATAGGACTACTGTCCTCATAAGAAGAGAAGGAGACAGCAGGAGTGCACGCCCTCAGAGAAAGGTCATGCAGAGGACACAAAGAGAATGCAGCCAATTGCAGGTCAAGGAGAGAGGCCTCAGGAGAAACCAAGCCTGCCAACATCTTGATCTGGGACTCCCAACCTCCAGAACTATGAGAAAATATACTTCTGTTATGTAAGCCTCCCAGTCTGGTCTATTTTGTTTTGTAGCCCTAGATGACAAGTACACTATGCTAAAGATAAATAATTATGCGGAAAAGCCAATTATTTCTAGTATTTTTCAGTAGGTAATTTCTTATCTCTTGGGTGAAGTTTAAGTTTCATTTAATATAATCATTCTTAATGCTATTTCAAGAAAAGACATTTGGAACACCCACCTATCCTTGAAACATAGCTTATTTTTGTCTGTATAGATAAAAAGAATATCTGTTGATTTCAGTAGAAAATAAATAACCATAAAAGCTGATGGTATGAGTCTTCCATACACATTTACATTCAAGCCCAGGAACACAAATAGATTTTTGATGGATTTTTATATTCAGTCCAAAATATCTGTTGAATAACATTAGGGCTGTGACAACGGCAGCAATGTCAGCCATTTCTGTAGTGCCAGAGGGAATCTCTACCTGTCACTCAGTAGAACAATAAATTTTTGGACTGGATTGTCCACCTCAGGACTTCCGGGTCAGATTGTTGAATGCTTTTGTCAAATTTTTACATTATTTAAATTTATTATATGTTGATAACAAATTTAAGAAATCCCACTACATGTGAAAAGGGAAACATTCTGCAAATAAAAATAAATTATGCCTCTCAGAGAAGTCTGGAAATTTGAAATCTAAAAAAATTACTTAAGTGTACATTATATACAGGAATAAACACATATACATAGCATATGCACCACATAATTAGATTCATAACATAGAACCACATAAATTCCAACTAGATTGACTAGTTTGACAGAATTGATCAAACAAGCAAGTAACTACCCAGGTAGGAAGACAAAGAGATAAAGAGAGACAGACCGAGACAGAGATATTTTAATTTTATTCATTACTAAATTCAGTCGAAAAGCATGAGCTGGTGCATGTGTAGACATGACTTCTAAACAATAATTTGAGGGGCTATTATTCTTGCCCTTTAGAATGAATATATGAAATATGTAGGTGTAATTCACGCCTCCACCAAGGTAGGCATAACCTTGCCAATTTTATGCTGACTTCCTAAGATATAGAAGTTGTTTGGTGACAGTCACACCTCCTCTGTGAGGTACTGCATTTGAAGACTGCATTGTCCTTCAAAATGACTGTGAATATTGGATGGTGATTGAATGTCGTCTGGTGCTTATTAATATGCATGTTGTCATTTGTCATCTCAGTCATCACTGACACTTTGTCATTTATGTTACTGTAAGCATTATATCTACCCTGAGTTGCTAGATTTCAGGCCCTTCTCTCTTGCTTGCAAACTCATCGAAAATACAGGTTACCATCTTCAAGAATCCATGCTGGTAAAAAAGGTAGGCTTAACGTTGTTTGACTCATTCTGTACTTTAATAGAGAACTACCAAAATTATAAAGGAAAAAAAATGATATATTTTGAACTCTTTGCCATTTAAATAGATTGTGTCTAAGTGTACTGATTACCATGTGAAAAGGTTGAATTTCCTTTCTCAATAGCTAAATATATTAAAATAAGATAGTATTTCTAAGTAAAAGAGCTCTCATATTTATTATTTCACTTTATGATCATAATGTGTACTTGAATAATAATAAGTAACTAATACCATATATGTAGGTAGGGAAACTGAAGCTCGGCTATTTTAAGTGATTATCTATGGACATAGTTTTGTAATGTGAAAACTGACAATATATCCCAGACCTTCATATCTTTGGTCTGATGTTTCTCTTCAATGTTTCTCTATTTCAACTCAGCCTATTATTTCTTTGATTGTCTTAATATTTGCTTGAGATTATGCAACAGAACTTGTTTTCGTCTGCTCAATATTCCATACCCTTCTCCCCTCTAAAAATATACTGCTTTTTTTTTTTTTTTTTAACAATTATCAACTTTCCAGCATATAATCATGTATTTCAGGGGAAGCTGCCTGATCTCTATTTACAAATGGTGGATAAAATTTGGATCAGTTCACACATGGTAACTGTATCTTTGTTGCCAGTGTCTGAATTAAGAATATACAAGTGACCGATGACATATGAAGTCATCTGAAGAGCTTCTGAAAATATTTTCCTCATTCCTAAGAAAAGAACACATGAAAAGGTCGTAATTTTCTCCTAAATGTCTCCATATCTGGACTGATGACAACTTCTATAGCCGTTGTAATATATGACTGGAAATAAAAACAATATCTAAGTTCAAACTAAAAAATTACAGAGAACTGAAAGTACAACTCCTTAACTCTGTCTTACTTTTAAATCTTGTTATATAAAAATGCTTTTATAATTAAAGCCAATGTGAATCAAGATTTTGTATTATTTTTATTCAACACAGAACTGATTCATAGAAACTCTACCAGAGTGTACTTTTCAAGCAATAAGAATAAATAATTATTGAGTGTTACAAGCATTGCTTTGAAGCATCACTAAAGAATTGCTGTAAGAACCATAGAATGTACCAGAAAGATCATCAGAGAGAACAACATAATCTTACATTTCCCAAAGCATGTTCCATCGAACATATTTTATATGGGAGATAAGGATGGACAGAAGCAGGAGAGTATTTCCATATCAGACAAAATTTATAAAAATTTATGGGTTAAAATATTTCTGCACTGAGTTTACAAGTTCCTTTACTGTTGTAAGTTCCATCTTACAACAACATGATTGTGTACACCAGGCCTCCCTGTCCATCACCAACTCCTGGAGTTTACCAAACTCATGTCCATTGAGTTGGTGATGCCATCCAACCATCTCATCCTCTGTTGTCCCCTTCTCCTCCTGCCCTCAATCTTTCCCAGCATCAGGGTCTTTTCAAATGAGTCAGCTCTTCGCATCAGGTGGCCAAAGTATTGGAGTTTCAGCTTCAGCATCAGTCCTTCCAATGAACACCCAGGACTGACCTCCTTTAGGATGGACTGGTTGGATCTCCTTGCAGTCCAAGGGACTCTCAAGAGTCTTCTCCAACACCACAGTTCAAAAGCATCAGTTCTTTGGTGCTCAGCCTTCTTTATAGTCCAACTCTCACATCCATACATGACTACTGGAAAAACCACAGCCTTGACTAGATGGACTTTTGTTGGCAAAGTAATGTCTCTGCTTTTTATGTGCTGTCTAGTTTGGTCATAACTTTCCTTCCAAGGAGTAAGGATCTTTTGATTTCATGGCTGCAATCACCATCTGCAGTGATTTTGGAGCCCCTCAAAATAAAGTCAGCCACTGTTTCCACTGTTTCCCCATCTGTTTGCTATGATGTAAAGGGACCGAATGCCATGATCTTAGTTTTCTGAATGTTGAGATTTAAGCCAACTTTTTACTCTCCTCTTTCACTTTCATCAAGAGGCTCTTTAGTTCTTCTTTGCTTTCTGCCATAAGGGTGGTGTCATCTGCATATCTGAGGTTATTGATATTTCTCCTGGTAATCTTGATTCTAGCTTGTGCTTCATCCAGCCCCGAGTTTCTCATGATGTACTCTGCATAGAAATTAAATAAGCAGGGTGATCATATAGAGCCTTGACGTACTCCTTTTCCTATTTGGAACCAGTCTGTTGTTCATGTCCAGTTCTAACTGTTGCTTCCTGACCTGCATATAGGTTTCTCAAGAGGCCGGTCAGGTGGTCTGGTATTGCCATCTCTTTCAGAATTTTCCACAGTTTATTGTGATCCACACAGTCAAAGGCTTTGGCATAGTCAATGAAACAGAAACTAGATGTTTTTCTGGAATCTCTTGCTTTTTCAATGATCCAGTGGATGTTTGCAATTTGATCTCTGGTTCCTCTGCCTTTTCTAAAACCAGCTTGAACATCTGGAAGTTCACGATTCATGTATTACTGAAGCCTGGCTTGGAGAATTTTGAGTATTACTTTGCTAGCGTGTGAGATGAGTGCAACTGTGTGGTAGTTTGAGCATTCTTTGGCATTGCCTTTCTTTGGGATTGGAATGAAAACTGACCTTTTCCAGTCCTGTGGCCACTGCTGAGTTTTCCAAATTTGCTGGCATATTGAGTGCAACACTTCCACAGCATCATCTTTTAGGATTTGAAATAGCTCTACTGGAATTCCATCACCTCCACTAGCTTTGTTTGTAGTGATGCTTCCTGAGGCCCACTTGACTTCATTTTGCAGGATATATGAGTCTAGGTGAGTAATCACACCATCATGATTATCTGGGTCATGGAGATCTTTTTTGTACAGTTCTTCTGTGTATTCTTGCCACCTCTTCTTAATATCTTCTGCTTCTGTTAGGTCCATACCATTTCTGTCCTTTATTGAGCCCATCTTTGCATGAAATGTTCTCTTGGTATCTTTAATTTTCTTGAAGAGATCTCTAGTCTTTCCCATTCTATTGTTTTCCTCTATTTCTTTGCACTGATCACTGAGGAAGGCTTTTTTATCTCTTCTTGCTTTTCTTTGTTTAGTTTGTGGTTAAACTTATTTAACTAGAGAATATCCTGTGCATGGGTGTGTGATGTTGTGGGATAGTGTTCTCAGAAACATATTTTAGGAGAATATGATGACAAACTAAAATTCAGAATAGGGATAAGACTCTTCAGCACTTTCAGACACCTTCATGGAAGATTTAAGATTAGCATCCTGGATTGCTGATTTTCTGGTCAATAGTATTTCAGTCACATCAGTTACTTTAACAAGCTAAATAAAATACTGTTCCTACTCAAATACAAAGTTTTAATTATACATATTTGATGTTAATAATGGAATTTTAGGGAGTATTTGTACATAAGAAGTAAAAACTTTAAAAACAGGAAGAGAGAAGCATATTGAAAAGGATATAGACTTGAAGTCATACATAACTGGGTGACTATACTTATATCAGACAAGATACAGTTTCAGTTAAAAACAGTAACAAGAGAGCTTCTCACTCAAGATGGTGGAGTATAAGTAGGTGCATTCATCTCCTCCTGTGACAGCACCAAAATTGCAACTAGCTGTTCCACAACCATCAAGAGGAGGATGCTGGAACCTGCCAGAAAAAGATACCCCACAACCAAAGACAAAGAAGCCTTGGCAAGATGGTAGGGAGCAATCAACATAAAATCAAATCCCATACCCGCCAGGTGGGTGACCCACAGACTGGAAAACAATAATACCAAAGAAGTTCTCACACTGCTGTGAAGGTTCTGAACCCCACATCAGGCTTCCCAGCCTGGGGATCTGACAAAGGGACTGGGAATCTCCAGGGAATCTGGCCTTGAGGGCCAGCGGGATTTGATTATAGGCCTTCCAGAGGACTGAGGGAAACAGAGACTCCAGTCTTGGAGGGCACAAACAAAATTTTGTGAGTACCAAGATCCAGAGGAGAGGTCTTGGACTGAATAAAACTACCCACAACCAAAACTACCTATTAGTGTTGGAGGGCCTCCTGTGGAAGCGTGGGTTGGCAGGGGCTTACAACAGGGAGGGGGGCACTGGAAGGTTCCCTTTGGTGTAAACCCTCTTGGAGTTCACCATTAACCCTACCATAGACCCCAGGGCTGGGTCACTCAGGCCAAACAACTACCAGGGAGGGAGTGCAACCCCACCCATCAGCAGATAATTGGATTAAAGCTTTACTGAGCAAGGCCCTGCCCACCAGAGCAAGACCCAGTTTTTCCCATTGCCAGTCCCTCCCATCAAGAAGCTTACACAAGCCTCTTAGCCTCATCCATCAGAGGGCAGACAGAAGAAGCAAGAAGAAGCACAGTCTCACAGTGGCTAAAACAAAAACCATATTACAGAAAGTTAATCATGATGAAAAAGCAGAAAGTTATGTCCCAGATGAAGGGACAAGATAAAATCCCAGAAAAACAACTAAATGAAGTGGAGATAGGCAAGAATTCAGAATAATGATTGTGAAGATGATCCAGGATCTCAAGAAAAAAGAATGGAGGCAAAGATTGAGAAGATGCAAGAAATGTTTACCAAAGACCTAGAAGAACTAAAGAACAAACAAACAGAGATGAATAATACACTAGAAGGAATCCATAGCAGAATAACTGAGGCAGAAGAATGGATAAATGACCTGGAAGACAGAATGGTGGAAATCACTGCCACAAAACAGAATATAGAAAAAAGAATGAAAAGAAATGAAGACAGCCTAAGAGACCTCTGGGACAACATTAAATGCACCAATATTCACATTATAGGGGTCCCAGAAGGAGAAGAGAGAGAGAAAAGACTTAGATATCAGTACTCATTGTTATTATATTATATGCTCTACTAGTTTCTGGGTACAGAAATGAATATTGTATGGCATCTGCCTTCATTAAAAGTAATGCCAATTTGGAGACCTTAGGGTAGACACTTTGCACATTTTAAGTTTAACTGAGTGTTTTAGTCAGTTTGGGCTGTTAAAACAAATTTCCAGAGACTGGGAGATGTAAACAACAAACATTTATTCCTCACAATTCTGGAGGCTTGAAGTTCAATATTTAGGTGCCAACATGATCAGGTTTTTGGTGAATGCATCTTCTTGGATTACAGAGGGCTTATTTTTGTGTCCTCACATGGTGAAAAGAGAGTTAGCTAGTTATTTTGTGTCTTCTGGTAAAGACACTAATTACATTCCCAAGGGATCCACCCTCTCATCTTAATTACTTGCCAAAGGTGCTTAGGGTTTCAATATATGTATTTTGGAGGAACACAAACATTCAGCCCATTGCAGTGCTTGTGAGACAATCAAAGAGAAATGTCAACTATATCTAAATCTTAAGGGAATTGATCAAGGGAAGTAGAGATTTATCAGCCATCACAAAATTAGTATATAAAACAGCAGAAAAGAGAAGATGCACTGAAGAAGAGCATGTAGAATAAGGAGATGAAAAAGCACATGATCTTGGAAAATGTCAATATTTGTGGGTCAAGCAGGCAGGATATGGATGTACTATGATTATTTTTGTTGTTTGTTGTTGTTCAGTCACTAAGTAGTGTCTGACTCTTTGTGACCCCATGGACTGCACAGCATGCCAGGCTACCCTGTCCTTCACAATCTAGCAGAGTTTGCTCAAACTCATGTACATTGAGTTGGTGATGCCATCTAACCATCTCATTCTCTGTTGTACTCTTCCCACCATCAATCTGTCCCAGCATCAGGGTCTCTTCCATGAGTTGGATCTTCCCATCAGGTTGTCAAAATATTGGAGCTTCAGCTTCAGCATCAGTCCTTCCAATGAATATTCAGAGTTGATTTCCTTTAGGATTGACTGGTTTCATCACCCTGCAACCCAGGGGACTCTCAAAAGTCTTATCCAGCATCACAATTCAAAAGAATCAATTCTTCAGCACTCAGTCTTCTTTATGGTCCAACACTCACATCCATATGTGATACTGGAAAAACCATAGCTTTGACTATATGGACCTCTGTTGGCAAAGTGATGACTCTGCTTTCTAATGATTTTATTTTTTAATGATTTATAATGATTCTTTATACAAAAATACAATTAAAAAAACCTGTAAGCATAAAAGGGTTAATCTGAAAAAGTAAGTACATAACTACATATAATGTAGTATTTATACCAAAGGTCTCATAAAGGTAAATCCTAAAGTAAGATTAGCTTTAAAAGAGACCAGTTAATATCACTAGATCCCTGGGGCCCATGTTGCATCTATATCCAATGAATAAGACCTATTTTTACAGTCAAGGAGGCTGAAAAATTAAAACAAAATCTTAAGTCCATTAAATTGTGACATTTATAAGACTCAGATAAATAAGTAAAGAATATTTTCAATGGATCTTAACAGTTTGTAACTTTAAGACCTTCAATCATTTGTGAAACTATTTTAAGTTTCTGATACAAAGAAACACAAAATTCTTATTAAATTACCATCCTAGACATAATCTTATTCTTTTTGAATCAACTTAGCCTCCCAGGAATCAGTTTTCCGGCTATAAATAAGATTTTTATGCATTTATATTTGATATATATTTCTGATAGATTAATAAATTCATAGTATATTATCCATTCTGAATCCTTATGCATACGTTCCAATTATTAGTAAAGCTTTGAGTGCTGTTAAATATTTTAGAGTACTTTAAATTGGATTATCAGATGAACACAAGGACATTTTTGTGAATATATGTTAAATTATTTAGTGGAATTAGCATTTAAAACATTATTAGAATACATGTTAATGTCCTTGGATATTTATCAAATAATAAGCTACTTTCAGCTCCTCAAGTATTTGATATGTTCAAATTCCATATTAAATATTGAGTATTCCTCTCTCTCATAATTATCTACCTTGATTTAAACTCTGTCTACAGAAAATATTCTAGGAAATAATACTAGAAGTCATTTTAATGTTCCAGAACTAGTAAGACACTTGTTTTAAAGATCTATTTGAAAACTGATCTATACTTGGAGCTATTTATTCAGAGACACTCATATAGAGCCTCATAGTTAAGAAGAATTATGCTTGTTGCCGGGGATCTCCATTCATGGGAAAAATGGGTTATAGGCATTATCTGCTTCTTCTTGCATTTTCCCCCCCATTTTTTAATATATAATCAAAATCAATGGGATATTTTGGATGATTTGCATTTTCACAGTGGTATACCTGAATCTATGATGCCCCAGACCTATATTAGAGAGTCCTAGTTTAGAGTCTTTAGAATATAATGTCCCATAATTTAATTAAAATCCAGGGAATTGCTTTATTGCTAAATCACCTTAATTTTATTGCTCTCTTTCTTGAGTTTGTTACATTGTTTACCAAATAAAGCAATAAAGCAATGGAAGTTCATTACTGTGTCCTATAAATAATAGAATAAAATGTTAAATAGAGCAATAAAAATGATCAATAGAAAAATAATTTAATTATAAATGCCAGTATATTTTAACTATTTAGGCAATATGCTTTTGAAAAGCCAGCAGCTTTACTAAAGAAAGCTGTACTTGGGGGCAATTTGCATACTAAAATTTGAGGCATATACTTTGGAAGAAAAACGTATGAAATACATAATGAAATTTATTTTTGATTTGAACATTAACAGCATTGCTCCATGAATAAAAATGACTAAATGATTCTAATTGTTCATTTATTTTTCCCCCCTTTTGCCCTATTAAATAATGGGAGTACATGTGAAGTCGCTCAGTTGTGTCCGACTTTTGCAACCCCATGGACTGTAGCCTACCAGGCTCCTCTGTCCATGGGATTTTCCAGGCAATAGTACTGGAGTGGATTGCCATTTCCTTCTCCAGGGGATCTTCCCAACCCAGGGATCGAACCTGGGTCTCCCACATTGTAGACAGATGCTTTACCATCTGAGCCACCAGGGAAGTCTATGGGAGTACATGTAATGCATTTAAAATACTAAAATTCTGTGATGAACATTGGGGTGCACATGTTTCTTTCAGATCTGGTTTCCTCAGTGTGTATGCCCAGAAGTGGTATTGCTGGGTCACATGGCAGTTATATTTCCAGTTTTTTAAGAAATCTCCACACTGTTCTCCATAGTGGCTGTACTAGTTTGCATTCCCACCAACAGTGTAAGAGGGTTCCCTTTTCTCCACACCCTCTCCAGCATTTATTGCTTGTAGACTTTTGGATAGCAGCCATCCTGACTGGCGTGTAATGGTACCTCATTGTGGTTTTGATTTGCATTTCTCTGATAATGAATGATGTTGAGCATCTTTCCATGTGTTTGTTAGCCATCTGTATGTCTTCTTTGAGGGAAGACCCAGAGGGATCAGGTGGAGAGGGAGGTGGGAGGGGGATCAGGATGGGGAATACATGTAACTCCATGGCTGATTCATGTCAATGTATGACAAAACCCACTACAATATTGTAAAGTAATTAGCCTCCAACTAATAAAAATAAGTGAAAAAAAACCCTAAAATTCTGAATAGGTGGACCAGTTTTGTAATATGCAATAGATACTAAAACTATAATACCAGAAATAATTTGAATCTGCTAATTAATAATATATAAATTTGGACAAAACAGAGCTGAAATTAATCTGCCCACTGATATATTGCATTAAAGTATATCTATACTTCATACCTACATCTATATATACATACATATATCTATATACACAATAGTATATGTCATATACATGGCATTATATATTACAGAATATATTAATATATAGCATATAGTAGAGTACTACTATATACAATAATTACTGTTGTTCAGTCACCCAGTTGTGTTTGACTCTGCAACCCCATGGACTACAGCATGCCAGACTTTCCTGTCCCATACCATCTCCTGGAGTTTGGGCTTCCCTGGTGACTCAGATGGTAAAGAATCCACCTGTAATGCAAGAAGCCTGTGTTTGATCCCTGGGTGGAGAAGGCCATGACAACCCACACAAGTATTCTTTCCTGGAGAATTCCAATCCTGACAGAGGAGCCTGGTGGGATATAGTCTATGGTGTCATGAAGAGTCAGACACAACTTGGCAAATAACATTTTCACTTTTCATAGTACTACTATATATTATAATATAGAGTACTATATATAAAACATATTATATAAACACATATTACATGTATGCTTTGTTATCTTCTTGAATGGTATTTTGTTAAACATTTGAATTTAGAAGAGGCATGGAACAGTTGTTGAGGTGGAGAGGGTAGACACCAACATCTTTATCAAAAGATACTGAATCATCCTTCAAGAAATTAAAAAAATAAGCATACATATAAACTTGAAAGGAAATGTAAAAAGTGCAAATACTGTTTCAACCATTTTGAGATTTTTTAACTCTGGAAACAGTAACTCAACAAGAGAACAGTCCTATTTGTTAGTTCCATATGGTAGGATGAATCTTTTTAGCCCAGAAATAAAGAATATGCTAAACAAAAATGTTTTACTTTTATCTCTTGGTTAAAGAAAATTCTACTAAGAAAATATGTGTTGTATATGCATAGATCAAATTACACACACACACATGCACACACACACACACACACACACAATTTAGGAAGCATTTTGATTCCATTTGCTGCTGGAAAATCCTGAAAACTTTTTGTCCATGGAACATTTTTAGAATCTCTTGTTGTTTTGAGACAAAATATTTCAACATTCATATGTAAAAAGTCAGCCACATCACTTTGATCTAGTTGTTTCTATTTTATATCTCTGTCTACAAAGATGTATCTTGTTACCAGATTAAAATATGATATATGACAGTAAAGTGAAATGATTTCTCCAAAAGTTATAGTTAGATTTGAAGCCAAACTCACAGTTTTTGATATCTAAGAATCTTAATGTTGAGTGCTCTCCTTTCTATAGCATACTGTTCTTATTCCTTATCACTAATTCATCCTCTTTAATAACAAACCCATTTTTTTAAAAATAGCATTTGAAAAAATGAAGAAACCTCCATTATATATCAAATTAAATTTGGATGCTATAAGAGATATTAATCTCTATATAAGTAATATATAATTTATTTTCAATGTTTCCAGCATCAGACGAATAATAAACAATAATGACTAACTTTACACACAAAGCTTTGCACCAATGTTCTACAGGTAGGATATTAAAAGTAGAAATGATAAGATTGGTGACCCCATGAATCTTGTAATCTAAGGAGATTTAGCATGTATGCAAATGTTCCTGTATATTATAGCATACAAAGGAAAACAAAATCAAGTGCAAAGTATTATAAGAATACCCCAAATTTATCTATCTCTTACATTTAACTAATGCCATGTTTTAGAAACTATGATAGTGACTGGGGATACAATAGTGAACAAATTGTATATAGTACTTACAACTGAAGAGTTTACAGTTCTGAAAAGAACAACAACAAAAAAAGAAATCTTCACAAAAGAGTGTGATGGGAAGGAATGCACAACATTCTGTGAGAGCACTAGTACAGGTAGCCAATATTTGGGGGGAGTCAGAGCGGCTTTCCACAGAATAAATAGCGTATATATAAATTTTACCACACATAGGTTGATTGTTTTCATCAAAATATCAATTAAAAAAACTACACACAAAGTTATATGGCTGCAGAGAAGAGTAGATGGAAGGTATCTGGGGATGACTTTAGAGAGAAAGGAAGCTAACTGAAATGCTTAAGTGCTTAAATATTAACAGACCTTTTGGTTTGAATCTTGAATCCAAAACAAACTAAATGTATGCTAGCAACATTCATTGGATCATAGAAAAAGCAAGAGAGTTCCAGCAAAACATCTACTTCTGCCTTATTGACTCCGGTAAAGCCTTTGATTGTGTAGATCACAACAAACTGTGGAAAATTCTGAAAGAGATGGGAATACCAGACCACCTTACCTGCCTCCTGAGAAATCTGTATGCAGGTCAAGAAGCAACAGTTAGAACTGGACATGGAACAACAGACTGGTTCCAAACTGGGAAAGGAGTACATCAAGGCTGTATATTGTCACCCTGCTTATTTAACTTATATGCAGAGTACATCATGTGAAATGCCAGGCTGGATGAAGCACAAGCTGGAATCAAGATTGCCAGGAGAAATATCAATAACCTCAGATATGCAGATGACACCACCCTTATGGCAGAAAGTGAAGAAGAACTAAAGAGCCTCTTGATGAAAGTGAAAGAGGAGAGTGAAAATGCTGGCTTAAAACTCAACATTAAAAAAACTAAGATCATGGCATCTGGTCCCATCACTTCATGGCAAATAGATGGGGAAACAGTGAGAGACTTTATTTTGAGGGGCTCCAAAATCACTGCAGATGGTGACTGCAGCCATGAAATGAAAAGACCCTTGCTCCTTGGAAGAAAAGCTATGACAGACCTAGACAGCATATTAAAAAGCAGAGACATTACTTTGCTGACAAATGTCCATCTAGTCAAAGCTATGGTTTTTCCAGTAGCTTTGGATATGAGGATTGGACTATGAAAAAAGCTGAGCCCCGAAGAACTGATGATTTTGAACTGTGGTGTTGGAGAAGACTCTTGAGTCCCTTGGACTGCAGAAAGATCAAACCAGTCAATCCTAAAGGAAATCAGCCCTGAATATTCATTGGAAGAACTGATGCTGAAGCTGAAACTCCAATACTTTGGCCACCTGATGTGAAGAACTGACTCATTGGAAAAGACCCTGATGCTGGGAAAGATTGAAGGCAGGAAGAGAAGGGGATGACAGAGAATGAGATGGTTGGATGGCATCACCGACTCAGTGGACATGAGTTTGAGCAAGCTCTGGGAGTTGGTGATGGACTGGGAAGCCTGGTGTGCTGCAGTCCATGGGGTTGCAAGAGTTGGACACAACTGAGCTACTGAACTGAACTATCTGTTTTTATCTGTAATGTGTAAACAGTTTTATCTACTGTATAGTTCTGATGAGAGAACTTAAAAACATACTGGATTCAAAGGAGTAGGCACATAGTAAGCGGTCAATAAAAGATAGTTATTTTTAAAGGGTTTCTCATCTCCATCACCGGGATTGTGACCTACCATATTCCAAAAGAGATCAAGGTAATTTTCCTTTTAGCTTCTTTATAATATCTTTGGTTGATGATCATTGCTGATCATTGCATTTAGAGCACACTTTTTTGTCATGTGTGTTATATTGGAGATCATTTCCATTGATTTATTTCAGGAAATATTAGGCCTTACAGGTACCAAATATTTATGTCTAAACTGCATATTTGACCCTTAAAGAGAGTTGACAGTGTATATGCTGCATTTTTCTATGACCTGCCAGTTTTCTAAACCCTCTTATAATCTTCTAAATGATTTTGGTATGTCTTGGTAAATAATACATAGCTATTGCCTAGGTGTGGATTTTTCTGATGATACTGCAGAGAAAAAAAGGAAATAATTTGTCTTAAAATACTCTGAGAAATTATAGTTCCCTTAAAACTCTGCCATCAATAAACTCCTTATCCTTCTTATTGTATGTATCAATATCAATAATAATAAAGATTCTATCATTGAGATTTTGCCAGTGCTGCTTATAATCAATATTGAGACTGAGACCCATCCAAAGGCTAGAAAAATTAACTAATTACTAATTATTTGCTGAATTCCTGAAAGACATTAAGCATATATCCAGTGAAGACAAAAAGGAGTTAAAGTGTTTCATCTTGGATCAGCCTAATCATTTATCTTTAAACAGTCTGTCTCAGACTGAAGCATAAAAAACTTAGAAGAATCTTTGATAGTTTACATTCATGATAATAGAAGGAAGGCAATGGGCATCACTCGGGTTGAGACAAGAGTTAACACCAAAAACAATGTCAAAGGGAAAGACTGCATAATCCCATATAAGTAAAATCTCACCACCATAGGTGACAGAGTTTTAAGGGAGGACTGCTATTGACTGAGCTTTCCTGGTGGCTCAGACAGTAAATAATCTGCCTGCAATGCAGGAGATCTGGGTTTGATCCCTGGGTCAGGAAGATCCCCTGGAGAAGGGAATGGCTACCCACTCCAGTATTTTTGCCTGGAGAATTCCATGGACAGAGGAGCCTGGTGGGCTACAGTTTATGGGGTTGCAAAGAGTCAGACACAACTGAGCAACTAACACTATCTTTCTACTGACTAGTAGTCATCTTTCCTTTCACCTAGAAATGAAATGTTGACTTCTAAAAATATTCAAAGGGCACTGATGATCTTACAAGTCAACAGGCAAACTGCTATGCTGAGGAATATCTTTCTCTTGATATAAACATCAAGGATGAAAAATAATGTCTTCAAATGGTTAAATTTAAACAAAAATAATATGTACAGTGGATAAGAAAATAGACTTTTGAATTAGTCTTGGGTTTAATCTGAGATTTCCCAGTTTACTAGCCTACTTTCTTCAGCTGTAAACTATGAATAATAAAGTCACTTGCTTCTTAGAATAGTTTTGTACACTAAATAAGATCATAAATGCAAGGTACTTATCAGAGTGTATGAGAAATAATATATAATAGACATTCTTTTTATTACTTTAAAAAAGAATGACTTTGAACAAATAGCTAAATAGACTAATGCCGTTATCTGGGTCAGTGCATAGCTGTTCAGTCAATCTGGCTCAGGCAGAATAAGCTTATGGGCCAACGATCAGCAAATGGCACCTCTAGTTTCAGGGAAAACATTATTTCCACCCACCAGGACACTTCAGTGTCAGTATTCTAGGGGGAATCCTAACCCATACTAGATCTGGGAATTCAGCTAGACTGATTCTGTTTTCATCATGTGTGGACTGAGTAAGAACTCAGAGCACTAGAGGGATATGCAATATTTGCAAGTTGACAACTGAATATTAGAATTCTGATTCTCCAGAACTAATGATAAGAAAGGTAGCCAATAGTGAGTCACAGGCCGGCTGGAAGAAAAGCTAGATGACAGGCTTGTCAAATGGGAAAATTACACAAATATAGCACCATAGTTTCGAGTATGAATTTGGAGTTACTTGGGGGTCCTTCCTAACCCCCAAACCATCCCTTACTGGTTTAAAATTGTAACTGTCCATTACTAGCTGTATGACTACAGGCACACCACTGAAGCTCATCTATAAAATGGAGAAGATCACTGAAGCCACCGCACAGGTTTCTGGGGAAGATTACAATGAGACTCCATGTGAAAAAATGTTCTTGTGCCTGGCACATATTAAGTACACAATAAATGTTATTATTGAAACACATACACAGACATACATGCACACATGGGTAAATCTAGCTTCATAGTTGGTATAGAAAAATGTAAATAAATAAAGCTACCCACAGCCCTTCCCATTTGTTTCTTGAGGAGAGAGCAGCAGGAAATAGAAATAAAAAGTGGAAAGAGAGAGAAGGAAAGGTTATAAAATTCAAAATGCTTGGAAGAAAGTGTGGTTGGCTCTCAGTAGTAGGGAGAGAATATGAAACTAATAAAAGAACCCAGGTGTTATATCCCATTCTATTCAGAAAACCATCCCCTCTGTGCTTGATTCACCTGCTCCCTGCTCATCTCAAACTTTGGTAAACTCGTGGAGAACAGCTAGCAGATGGTCCAGGCTGACCTCCAAAAGTCATGAATTCATAAAGCTACATGGAGAAATTGAAATGCAACAAAACTCTAAATAGGATTCTTTTAAGAACTAGCTGTTGAAATGGCTCAATGTTCACACTGCTGTCTCCTGCTAAGATTTCTACTGAACTCTGAATAATGGAAATTTAGAACCCCCAGATGTGTTTATTGATAACAATGAAAAAAGGACTTAGTTGGTTAACTCTGTAAGGCAAAGAAGAATATCAAGATATGGTTATTATTTTCTATGTCTATGCAGCATTTCAAATCATTATTTCATCCCTGTTTGTATAACAACGTTAATACAGACAAGACCATCCAATTCAAAAGATGTCAGCAATTAACACGACTCCAGTTTCCAGCAAAACACAAAGTCAACATGTGCATGACTGACTAAATCAATTTTATTTAAACAACTAGGCCTGTTTATCAAGTGAGTTAATCAGTCACACTGTGTTTCAATTTTTTTTTATTCCTACACAAGAGAGCCCTTCTAGGATGCAGCAAAAGACATTCATCAAAGTTAGGAAAAGACAAAAATGAGGGCAAAAATGAATGGCTCCAAATGATGCACAGAGGGAATTTTGCTTCACATCTGAATTTATCTCAATGTTAAAATCAAGTTCATTAATATATTCCTGAATCAAATTATTACATATGTATTGAGCACAAAATTGCCATGTACTTAGCATCCAGTCCTCCAAAAGTTATCCATCTTGCTGAGGAAAAAATAGAGATAAGAACAGATACATAAGCATCAGAATGTTTAGCATTGTTTTTAAATGTTATATATGAAATGAAAAATGAGGTTATAAGTTTGAATTGTAATGATTTAAGATGTTTTAGAGAAGATGTTAAACTGGGTTTGGGGGGTAAAATTTCATTCCTTCATTCAATAAAATAATTTTCAGTTAAAATTTAATATGGTGTTTACAATGCCAGAAACATCACCAGGGTGCTGAAGATCCTTACCAAAACCATCTTAAATTATAGAGTTTATGGAAAACTGGCTCTTGTGTTGCCACTGACACAAATGTCTTAGAGACTATTCATGAGTTAATTATGAAAATTTGTCACTTTTTTGCAGTCTTTACTTGAAATCTCTGCAGGTTTTGACAATGATGCTTTTTACTATTCTTTTTGAAATTTTCTTCTCCTTTGGCTTTTAACACAATACACTCTAAGTTTTCCATCTATTATTGGTAGTTTATCAATTATTCAGGTATCAACACTCTTCTCTAATTTTACTACATATATTCTATTGGTCATCCTATCTATTCCAGCTGCATGACACTTAAAGGGAGAGATGTTATGAATTTTGTTCACTGATAAATCCCCAGATCAGCGACAGACAGAGTATGGACTCATTAACTATTTGTTGAATATATTGATAAAGAAGCTTCAAGTAACATCTGCACTGATTACTTCCAAATATACTTTTCCAACCTCCTCTTTACTGAACTCAAGGCCTATATCCCAAACTGCCTAATGTAATTTCTTCAACAAATATTGAGTGTTTATTGTGATAAAGCAATGTTCTGGACTATAGTGATACAACGAATAAGAGAAAAGTACCCTTTCTTTATGGAATTTACATGTTAAGCATAGGACTTTTCTTAATAATAAGGAACACAGATGCAAAAGAAAAGGTCTAAATTTTGGTTCTGATTGAGATCATTTGGGAAGACATGAACTATTGTGAAGAAGTATGCTCTTAAACTTTAGATTCCTCATTTGTAAAATGACTCATGGTGTTTTAAGGATGAAATGAGATAATATAAGAATAGAACTAGACTTTTCAAGACTCAATGGTCATTAACAATTATTGGCAATTTAAAAACATTTTTTAATTGGTAAAATAGTGCAAGAATAAATGCAACACATTTTTAATCTATTTTTATGTTTATTTGGTGGATAATTGCTTTACAATGTTCCATTGAATTTTTCCATACAATAACATGAATCAGCCTTAAGTGTATATATATATGTCCCCTCCCTGTGTTATACAGCAACTTCCCACTAGCTGTCTATTTTGTATATGATCAGTATCATTTTTCCAGGTTCCATATGTATATGTTAATATACAATATTTGTTTTTCTGATTTACCTCACTCTGTACAACAGGCTCCAGGTTCAACCTCATTACATCTACCTCACTACACCATCTCACTGCACCATCTCACTCCACCACCTCACTACAATTGACTCAGATTCATTACTTTTTATGATAGAGTAATATTTCACTGTATATATGTACCACAACTTCTTAATGCATTAGTCTGTTGATGGACATCTAGGTTGCTCCATGTCCTAATTACTGTAAATAGTGCTGCAATGAATACTGGGATACATGTATCTTTTTGAATTATGGTTTTCTCAGGGTATATGCCCAGTAGTGGGATTGCTGGGTCATATGGTAGTTTTATTCCTAGTTTTTTAAAGGAATCTCCATACTGTTCTCCATAGTGGCTGTATCAATTTACATTCCCACCAACAGTGCAAGAGGGTTCTCCTTTTCTCCACATCCTTTCCAGCATTTACTGTTTGTAGATTTTTTGATGATGGACATTCTGACTGGTGTGAGGTGATACCTCACTTTAGTTGTGATTTAATGCAACACATTTTTATAACTTGTCTTTATTCTATTCCCTATATATTATGAGATTATTTTCATTCTCCTTTTGTACAACTCTTCCATTAAGTCAAAAAACATTTCATTTCTATACCAGACACTGTCCTGTGTGCTTCGGCAGTTAAAGGCAAGTAAGGTTTCATCCTTCCTCTGAAGAAAACTGGATTCTGGTAGAGGTTGGAGACAAACTATAGGTGCCCTTTTCTTTCAGATTCTTTTTTCCTGTATAGTATATATAGAACCATTTCTTTAATCAGCCCTTTGATTCTGACTGAGCATCTCAATGTTCTAGGCACTGTGCTCAGAACTCAAGTTATAGAACAAAAATAGATCAACATCTGCTCTTCTAAAGCTTACATTATAATGAAAAACCGACTAAAATGTTAGACAGTAGTGCAGAAAAATACATCCAGGTAAGAATTAGATCATTTTTTTCTCTAATTTGTCCTTGAATTAAAAACACAGAGTTGATCTGTATATTCCACACCAGCTCTTCCATTCCCATTTTCCTTTGGGGGACTATTTTCACTTTAGGGGACTGCTTCTCCAAAAGCATCACATATGAGCTCTCCCACTGAGCCTCCAAGGTTGTCTGGGGGTTAAAGTTTATCAAATGGATGTCTGGATAGATTAGATAGATGGACAGATAAACCAATTAGTTAAATAAATGGATAGACAGGTAGATAGATGATGATGATGGAATGCATGCAATAATCACTATAACAAAGGAGTGGCTGCCAAAATATCTGGAGTAATAGAAATAAAACCAAAATTAAACAAATGGGACTTAAACTCAAAAGCTTTCGCACAGCAAAGGAAAGCATAAACAAAACAAAAAGGCAGAATATTTGCAAATCATGCAACTGACAAGTGATTAATCCCTCAAATTTACAAATAGCTTATGCAGCTCAATATCAAATAAAAAACACCACCATCAAAAAAAAAAAAAAAAAAGCAATCAAAAAAGGGGAAGAAGACCTAAATAGACATTACCCCGAGGAAGATATACAGGTGGCCAACAAGCACATGAAAGGATGTTAAACATGCCTAATTATTAGAGAAATGCAAATTAAAACTACAGTGAGATATCACCTCACACCAGTCAGAATAATCATCATTAAAAGTATACCCAAAAAAATGCTGGAGAGGGTATGGAGAAAATGGTTAGTGGGAATGTAAATTGGTACAGCCACTATGGAGAACATGGTGGCAGTTTCCTTAAAAATCTAAAAACAGAACTACCATATGATCCAGCAGTTCCATTCCTGGGCATATATCCGGGAAAGCCATACTTGGAAAAGATATACGCTGTGTTCATAACAGCACTATTTACAATAGTCAGGACATGGAAGCAACCTGAATGAACACTGACAGAGGAATTAAAAAAAAAGATGTGATATACATATACAGTGGGATATTAGTTATAAAAATGATGAAATAATGCCATTTGCAGCAACACAGATGAAACTATTCACACTCAGTGATAAGTCAGACAAAGACAAATATATGATATCACTTACATATGGAATAGAAATGGTACAGTGAACTTATTTACAAAACAGAAATAGAGACAGAGATGTAGAAAACAATCTTATAGTTACAAGGAGGAGGGAGAAGAGATAAAGTGAGAGAGGGATTGACAGGTTACACACTACTATATATAAAATAGATAATAAGGACCTACTGTATAGCACAGGGAACTCTACTCAATACTCTGTAATGACCTATATGGGAAAAGAATCTAAAAAAGAGTGGATATATGTATATGTATAACTGATTCACTTTGCCATACAACAGAAAGTAACACAACACTCTAAAGCAGCAGCTATGTGTGCGGGTCAAGTCACCTCAGTCATGTCTGACTCTGTGACCCTATGGACCATAGCCTGCCAGGCTCCTCCGTCCATGGGATTCTCCAGGCAAGAATACTGGAGTGGGTTGCCATGTCTTCCTCCAGGGGATCTTCACCCAGGGACAAACTGTGTCTCTTATGTCTCTTGCATTGGCAGGTGGGTTCTTTACCACTAGCACCAATTCGGTCTATACTCATTTCAAAACAAAACAAAACAAAACGTGATTCAAAAGGATACATGTGCTCTACCTCAATGTTCACTGCAGCACTGTTTACAAGAGCCAAGACATGGAAGCAACCTAAATGTTCATCAACAGATGAATGGATAAAGAAGATGTGGTACATATATATAATGGAATACTACTCAGCCATAAAAAGAATGAAATAATGCCATTTGCAGCAACATGGATGGACCTGGAGATTATCATACTAAGTGAAGTAAGTCAGAGAGAGACAAATATTGCTTATATGTGGAATCTAAAAAAAAAAAGATATGCATGTATGAATTTATTTACAAAACAGAAATAGATCACAGATATAGAAAATAAACTTATGGTTACCAAAGAAGAAAGGTGGGGGGAGGGATAAATTGGGAGTTGGGATTGATGCATACACACTACTAAAAACAGATAACCAACAAAGACCTACTATATAGCACAGGGAACTCTGCTCAATATTCTGTAATAACCTAAATGGGAAAAGAATTTGAAAAAGAATAGATATATGTATATGTATAACTGAATTACTTTGCTGTACACCTGAAACTAAACATTATAACTAAACTATTCTATAATATAAAATAAGAATTAAAAAAAACAAATATAAAGAAAAACACCATGATTTACTTATCAAAAAAGAAAAATAGGCTGTGTGGGCCATTCTGTCATTGCTGAAACTACTCTATTTTGCTGTAGACTGTAAGTAGTAATAAATAATGTGGCTGTGTCTGTTCTTGACCACTTAGCCACCAGAGAAGCCCATTACACCTATAGTCTTCCCTATTGTTCTAATGTATCTCCTTGCACAGTTAAAAGAACTGCACTCTTAACCTAGCAAAGTTATGGGATGATGACCTTCTCATAATCCTTGGAGAATTCTACTTAAGAAGAGCAAAGTGAATAAAGTTGATATGTATGTGTGTATCTATGAAAGTTTATCAGTCACATCCAACTCTTTGCTATCCCATGGACTGGAGCCCACCAGACTCCTCTGTCCATGGAATTCTCCAGGAAAGTATACTGGAGTGGGTGGCTTTTCCCTTCTCCAGGGGATCTTCTCAACCCAGGGGTTAAATCCAGGTCTCCTGTATTGCAGACAAATTCTTTACCATCTGAGCTACCAGGGAAGTATGTATAAAAATATATAAATAGACCCACACAGCCTAATTTTTTATAAGTAATATGCAGTTTTTTTTGTCTGTTTTTAATTTTTATTTTATACTGGACTATAGTTGATAGTCCTGGAGAAGGAAATGGCAACAAACTCCAGTATTCTTGCCAGTGGAATTCCATGGGCAGAGGAGCCTGGCAGGCTATAGTCCATGGGGTCACAAAGAGTCAGATACATCACTCATAGTTGATTTACAATGTTCAGTTCAGTTCAGTTCAGTCGCTCAGTCGTGTCCGACTCTTTGTGACCCCATGAACCACAGCACGCCAGGCCTCCCTGTCCATCACCAACTCCCAGAGTCCACCCAAACTCATGTCCATTGAGTCAGTGATGCCATCCAACCATCTCATCTCATCCTCTGGCGTCCCCTTCTCCTCCCGCCCTCAACCTTTCCCAGAGTCTTTTCAAATGAGTCAGCTCTTCACATCAGGTGGCCAAAGTATTGGAGTTTCAGCTTCAACATCAGTCCTTCCAATGAACACCCAGGACTGATATCCTTTAGGATGGACTGGTTGGATCTCCTTGCAGTCCAAGGGACTCTCAAGAGTCTTCTCCAACACCACAGTTCAAAAGCATCAATTCTTTGGTGCTCAGCCTTTCTTTATAGTCCAAACTCTCACATCCATACATTACTACTGGAAAAACCACAGCCTTGACTAGATGGACTTTTGTTGGCAAAGTAATGTCTCTGCTTTTTATGTGCTGTCTAGTTTGGTCATAACTTTCCTTCCAAAGAGTAAGCATCTTTTAATTTCATGGTTGAAAAAAGAATTGTAGAATAGAAATTAAGTGTCTTATTACAATCACACACACATACACATACACACAGATTTACAATGTGTATGTGTGTGTGTGTGTATGTGTGTATATATATATATATGACTATAATAAGATACTTAATTTCTATTCTACAATTTTTTAGGTAATTTCACTTTTGTGGAAACTAAACTCTTCCAAAAGAGAAAGAAAGTAAATATAGCTCTTGAATGGGATGCAGAAAAGCTTTTAAGGAAAGAAATCATCTTGAAATGGAGAAAGAAGGAAAAAGTGATAACGATTTTATTAGCAGAAACACAGGCCTACTAAGAGTTACCTCAGATAATGGCTATTCTAATGAATGGAAGCAAACTGCCTAGATTTTTTTTTTAATTTTCAGATTTATTGCAACAGATAAGCACTAACAATGATCAGATAAGCATGTATCAGCCAAGCTTTGCATGAAAATGTCTTTTATGTTTAATATAGGGGAAAAGTAACACAATTCTGGAGTATTGTGAACCACCTAGAGATGTTAGGTATAATAATTTCTGTGCTTTTTCTTCTATAAAAATGTGCAGTCTTGTTTCAAATATAACACTGGAGATTCTAAAAGTTGCACCAGAAATGGATTAATTTAATTGCCATTCATGGAGATCTTACTAAATATAATTTTCCTATAATATATGCAGCATGAGGGCAAGAATTAGATCTTTTTGTTCGCTATTTCCCCTGAGGTTAGAACGATTCCTGGCAAATGGTAGGTACCTGATAAGTGCTTATAAAGTGGAATAAGGAAGGAAGAAAAGAGGAAGAGAGGGAGGAAGGGAAGTATGATATACTGTGGAGTTAATATAACTTTCAATCCGTATCTTATATATGCAAAGTATTTATTCCTCTGTAGTTCTTTGTCAGGTCAATAGTGGATAAGGCCTTATGTTTTCTGGCTGATTGTAAAACTATGCATGTGTTCTTGCTATATTGCTTCAGTTGTGTCCAACTCTTTGCGACCCTATGGACTGTAGCCTGCCAGGCTCCTCTGTCCATGGGATTCTCTGGGCAAGAATACTGGAATGGGTTGCCATGCCCTCCTCCAGGGGATCTTCTTGACCCAGGGATTGAACCCGCATCTCCTATGTCTCCTGCATTGGCAGATGGGTTCTTTACCACTTGTGCCATCTGGGAAGCCCCTGTAAAACTATAAATAGCCACAATAAGAAGGTTCTCAAACAATTAGAACTTAAAAAAAAAACTCATCATAGATTTCAATCACTTGAATTTACTGAGGCTGCTTTTAGAAAAGGTTTTATTTTTATATCATTTTCTTTTGATAAAATTTTCTCTCTTTAAGAATGTAAGCATAAGCATGTTTTACAAATGTATAAAGGACATCATCACTCTGAATAGTAACATAAAACATTTATCTCACATTAAAATAACCTGTGAACCATTTTGTAGTAAATTCTCATGTAGGCTTCCCATTCTTGAAAACCACTGACAGCTTACTGCCTCTGTAATTTTGTCTCTTCCAAAATGTCATATAAATGGAATCATGTAGTATGGAGCCTTTTGACTTTACTTCTTTCACTTATCGTAATGCTTTGAGATTCAACCATATTGCTATAAGTATTTCATCCCTTTTAATTGTTGTGCAGTATTCCATTGTATGACTATACCACAAAATGCATTTTATGCACCAACTGGTATACTCTTGTTTCTAGCTTTTGACCTGTGAGTAAAGCTGCTAGGGATATTTTCAAACAACTCTTTTTTCTTTTTTACATACATTTTAATTCCATTTAATTCTAACTAGGAGTAGGATTGTTGTGTCATATGGTATATGTATGTTTTACATTATAAGACATTGCCAAAATGTTTCTTAAAGAAGGTGTACTATTTTAAATGGTCATCAGTAATGTATGAGAACGCTAATTGTTCTCCCCCTTCATCAGTACTTCCTAATGTCAATTGTTTTTATCTTTAGCAATTCTCAATATACATCACTGTAGCTTTAATGTGCATTTCCCCACATGTGCTGATTTGACATTCATATATATATTCATATATATATGTATATTATGTGATGAACTGTGCAATGAAATCTCTTGTTTGTTTTCTGTTGAGTTGTTTGATTTCTTGTTATTGACTTATAAGAGTTCTTTTCATATCATGAATACAAGACCTTTCTTTGATATGTGTTGAAAATACTTGTGAATTTTCTTTTCAGTTTCTAAACAGAATCTTTGGAAGAGCAGAAATTTTTACTGTTACTAATATCCAATTTATCACTTATATTTTTTTGTGACTCATGGCCTCCATGTCATATCTAAGAAATTTTTGTAAAACATCAATTCACAACAATTTTCTTCTATGTTTTCTTCTGCAATCCTTTATCAGTTAACAGAAAAATAGGGCCTCCAATTTTTTGTCTGTATGCAATATCATTATTATTAATAGGCCTATGAAGCATTCATAATTTTTAATAATGTATTATATATAAGAAGCTCTGATATTTACTTGGGTCCTTTTTGAATCCTTTTATATTTTCAGCTTATATGAAATCAATATTAAATGTGCATTAAATATTACATTTCATATTTGTTAAATTGTACTTAATAAAATTTATATTACACATTAATGATTATTTATGTAAAATTTAAGGAGCATTAATAGACTTATAACGTTCATGAGAAGAGAGGCAATCATTCTGTTTTATTCCTCTTGACAATATTCAGAGCAAATTTAAGGCAATTATCAATTAGGATAAGCTAGAATATTTTGAGGTCACAAGCAGTCCTTGATGGTTCCTTTGGAATTCAATTTTCTTTAAAACTGATTAGGTTTTTTATATATTTGATTCCAGTCAGGTACACGTGCTACTGTCTACACCCAGAATTATTTTCTTGTTACTTTCTTTAGATTTGTTCTATTTCTTCACTATCTTGTCCCCATGCATCTGTCAACATAATTGCGGAGACTTTGGGGCCAATCAGGCTGTGGTGGAAAAGCCTAATATTTCTTTTCCCCTGAACCATCTTGTCAACTGGAGGAATTTATTGGATGCTAGAAGGTTTTATAGGTCTTCATAAAACTGTTCAACTTCAGCTTCTTCAACATTATTGGTCGGGGCATAGACTTGGATTACCGTGATATTGAATGGTTTGCCTTGGAAACAAACAGAGATCATTCTGTCATTTTTGAGATTGCATCCAAGTACTGCATTTTGGACTCTTTTGTTGACTATGATGGCTACTCCATTTCTTCTAAGGGATTCTTGCCCACAGTAGTAGATATAATGGTCATCTGAGTTAAATTCACCCATTCTAGTCCATTTTAGTTCACTGGTTCCTAAAATGTCAATGTTCACTTTTGCCATCTCCTGTTTGACCACTTCCAATTTGCCTTGATTTATGGACCTAACATTCCAGGTTCCTATGCAATATTGCTCTTTACAGCATCAGACCTTGCTTCCATCACCAGTCCCATCCACAACTGGGTGTTGTTTTTGCTTTGGCTCCATCTCTTCATTCTTTCTGGAGTTATTTCTCTGCTGATCTCCAGTAGCATATTGGGCACCTACCGACCTGGGGAGTTCATCTTTCAATGTCCTATCTTTTTGCCTTTTCATACTGTTCATGGGGTTCTCAAGGCAAGAATACTGAAGTGGTTTGCCATTCCCTTCTCCAGTGGACCACATTTTGTCAGAACTTTCCACCATGACCTGTCCATCTTGGGTGGCCCTACATGGCATGGTTCATAGTTTCATTGAGTTAGACAAGTCTGTGGTCCATGTGATCAGATTGGTTAGTTTCCCTGAGTGTGGTTTTCAGACTGTCTTCCCTCCCATGGGGAAAGATAAGAGGCTTATGGAAGCTTCCTGATGAGATAGACTGACTGAGGGGGAAACTGGGTCTTGTACTGATAGGCGGGGCCATGCTGAGTAAATCTTTAATCCAATTTTGTGTTGATGGGCTGAGCTGTGTTCCCTCCATGTTACTTACCTGGGGCCAAACTATAGTGGCTCCTATAGACTTCCCTGGTGGCTCAGATGGCAAAGCATCTGCCTACAATGTGGGAGACCTGGGTTCGATCCCTGGGTTGGGAAGATCCCCTGAAGAAGGAAATGACAACCACTCCAGTATTCTTGCCTGGAAAATCCCATGGACAGAGGAACCTGGTAGACTACAGTCTGTGGGGTTGCAAAAATCGGACTGAGTGACTTCATTTTAACTTTATGGTGGAGGTAATGAAGATAATGGCAACCTCCTTCAAAAGGTCCCATGCATGCACTGCTACACTCAGTGCCCCCAACCCTGCAGCAGGCCACCACTGACCCATGCCTCCACCAGAGACTCCTGGACACTCATGGGCAAGTCTGGGTCAGTCTCTTGTGGGGTCACTGCTCCTTTCTCCTGGGTCCTGGTGCACACAAGGCAGGTCAGGTGGTCCGACCCACATAATCATAATGATATGACCACTCACCTAAAGCCAGACATCCTGGAATGTGAAGTCAAGTAGGCCTTAGGAAGCATCACTATGAACAAAGCTAGTGGAGGTGATTGAATTCCAGTGAGCTATTTCAACTCCTAAAAGATGAATCTCTGAAAGTGTTGCATTCAATATGCCAGCAAATTTGGAAAACTCCAGTGGCCACAGGACAGGAGAAGGTCAGTTTTCATTCCAATCCCAAAGAAAGGCAATGCCAAAGAATGCTCAAACTACCGCACAATTGCACTCATCTCGCAACTAGTAATGCTCAAAATTCACCAAGCCAGGCTTCAATAGTTTGTGAAGTGTGAACTTCCAGATGTTCAAGATGGATTTACAAATGGCAGAGGAACCATAGATCAAATTGCCAACATCTGTTGGATCATCAGAAAAGCAAGAGAGTTCCAGAAAAACATCTACTTCTGCTTTATTGACTATGCCAAATCCTTTGACTGTGTGGATCACAACAAACTGTGGAAAATTCTTAAAGAGATGGGAATACCAGATCACCTGACCTGCCTCTTGAGAAATCTGTATGCAGGTCAGGAAGCAACAGTTAGAACTGGACATGGAACAACAGACTGGTTCCAAATATGGAAAGGAGTATGTCAAAACTGTATATTGTCACCCTGCTTATTTAACTTATATGCAGAGTACATCATGAGAAACACTGGGCTGGATGAAGCACAAACTGGAATCAAGATTTCCAGGAGAAATATCAATAACCTCAGATATGCAGATGACACCACCCTATGGCAGAAAGTGAAGAAGAACTAAAGAGCCTCTTGATGAAAGTGAAAGAGGAGAGTGAAAAGGCTGACTTAAAATTCAACATTCAGAAAACTAAGATCATGGCATCTGGTCCCGTCACTTCATGGCAAATAGATGGGGAAACAATGGAAACAGTGAGAGACTTTATCTTGGGGGGCTTCAAAATCACTGCAATGGTGACTGCAGCCATGAAATTAAGACGCTTGCTCCTTGGAAGAAAAGTTATGGCCAACCTGGACAGCATATTAAAAAGCAGAGATATTACTTTGCCAACAAAGGTCTGTCTAGTCAAAGCTATGGTTTTTCCAGTAGTCATTTATGGATGTGAGAGTTGGATTATAAAGAAACCTGAGTGCTGAAGAATTGATGCTTTTGAACTGTGGTGTTGAGAGTCCCTTGGACTGCAAGGAGATCCAACCAGTCCATCCTAAAGGAAATCAGTCCTGATTGTTCATTGGAAGGACTGATGCTAAAGCTGAAACTCCAATACTTGAGCCACTGAATGCAAAAAACTGACTCATTTGAAAAGATCCTGATGCTGGGAAAGATTTAAGGCAGGAGAAGGGGATGACAGAGGATGAGATGGTTGGATGGCATCACCGACTCAACGGACATGAGTTTGAGTAAACTCTGGGAGTTTGGTGATGGACAGGGAGGCCTGGCATGCTGCAGTCCATGAGGTCACAAAGAGTCAGATATGATTGAGCAACTGAATCCAACTGAAGTGATTGAATGCTACCTTAATCCATTGAAAAGTTTTAACATTTAACATTAGGTATGACAGCCAGAACTTCAATTTTAATCTAATCACTAGGATGATTGTAAATTAAATCATTTCTTGATTTCTTTCATTTGTTGTTTGGAGTTGAGAAGCAGTTGTTTGTTCCACCCCAACAAGTCCATGACTTTATGGAAACTTTCAATTCACTTTATTCACACCTGCAAAAATAATCCAATCAGTCCATCCTAAAGGAAATCAGTCCTGAACATTCATTGGAAGGACTGATGCTGAAGCTGAAACCCCAATACTTTGGCCACTGGATGTGAAGAATTGACTCATTTGGAAAAGACCCTGATGCTGGGAAAGTTTGAAGGCAGGAGGAGAAGGGGACGACAGAGGATGAGATGGTTTGCTGTCTTGGCACTGGGGTGTGCCAGGAGCTTCAGACTATGGGAATTGGCCTGGCACTGGGGAAAGCCAAGAGCCTAGATCTGTAGGAGTCTAGATCTGAGGAGCAGGCTGGTACCACTACCAGTCCAGCACCATGAACCCAAGATTTAGGAGTATTCCTACAGATCTTGACTCTTGGCTGTCCCCAGTGCCAGGCTAATTTCCATTTCCAGATGGAAATAGGAAAATGGTAGATAGGAGTTTTTAGCTCTCTTCTCCTCACAGATATATCAGTCTGAACAACTATTCATGCACAAAAACATCTTCCCAAAAGCTAAGGATTTCATATGAGGGATTACAGAACCTGGATGGAACACAGAAATAAGAGTAGGAAAAACAGTATGACATTGTCCCTGTCACTCATTCCCCTAGTGGAGAAAAAAAGTTAAACAGGTGACAGATGCAGATTTGAGGAGCAGGCCGGTACCAGTACCAGTCCCACACCATGAACCCAAGATTTAGGAGGACTCCTACAGATCTAGGCTCTTGGCTGTCCCCAGTGCCAGGCCAGTTCCAATAGTTCCAAGCTTCTGGCACACCCCAGTGCCAAGCCAGCTCCTATGGCCTCAGGCTCCCAGCGCACCCCAACCACCAGGCTATCTGCCATAGCTCCAGGCAATAGGAGGGCTCCTGCTGATAGATCCAGCCTCCAGGTCCACCCCAGGGCTAGTGATGACATGGTCTTCTTTCCAAACAGTCATAAGCAGCCATTTTACTGAGAGCGTACCACTGAATAACATTGATCTTCATCTTTCAGCTTCCAGTTTCTTATTGCCTGCTACCTAATCTCTTAAGTCACTGCCACATAGTTTAGTTTGCATATGTATATGAAAGCAGCACACATTTATGGTAACAATTTCTTCATCAATCAAGATAGACTAGATTATGCTGCCATAATTAACAACATTCAAATCTCAATGAATTAAACTATCAATAATACATTTTAATTTCTTGCCCATTTATATGTCCAGAATGGAAAGTGTAGGCCCTCTAGTGTTGCCCTCACTCTGAGATTTAGACTGGTGGAGCAGCCTGTTTAGAGTCGCTGTGAATGAAAAAAAGAGAGATTGTCATGGATTCTATGCTGACTTTGAATCTTTCACCTTGAGGTAACACATACCATTAACATAGGCAATTCATTGGGCAAGGTAAGTTATTTGGCCAGTCAAACTCCTAGAGGATAGGGAAATAGAATATTGTCATGTGCACCAAGAATAATATTCACTGAGTAGTGCTAAGAACTACCCAGTTATCATCTCCAGTTCTCATCATAAGAATTAAGTGGAACATGAAGACACAGGTATATGTCCAGAGTAATATGATCCAGATAGTAAAATGAATTTACATACTTTGGATGAAGAATTGAAATAATGTTTTGCCAAAATAAGAAAGTCCATGATTATGATATGCAATATATGAAGCATTATGTTGAATAAAATGGACAGGTAAGCCAACCAGTAGTTATGGGTCTTTGGCAACCAGAAAGTACCTGCCTCATCTGAAGGTATTATATTTGTTATTTCTATCAACACTCTGGTGCCAAACAAAATAGCAAAATAGATTTTCAGACTAAATTGAGTGAACTGCTGACTGCCAATTTGGAACACTTGTAAATTTTTTTTAGAAATAGTTTCACTGTTGGCTGTTTTGATTGTCCTTCTCTGGATCTTCTACAGTGCCAATTGTTAAAATTTTTATTTTGCTCTTATTGGTTTTCCTTTCTAGGTTGTTGTATATTTAGAGTCATTTTGACTCATTTTAAGTCACACCAGTCTTTCAATATATGAACTCCTAGAATAATTACAAAAACAACAAATTTATATCCTTTAGGTAAGTATAAAGGAGAACAATGGCAAAATAATATTATTTTATATAGAAGTTAAAATTTTTTTGAGAAATATGATTGCCAGAAAATATGCACTAAATATTTTATTTCTAGCTTTCAGTGAAATCAGAATTGTGAAAATAACGCTCATGGAATAGTTAGAGATTAATGGAAGACAATAACAAATATTAGTCAACATATATGCTAGTAGAAAACCAACAAAACCAACAAAGGATTACCTATCACATTATGAATCAACCACTGACCTGGAGTGTGGTGTGACTCTTTGTGATCCCATAGGCCATAGCCTACCAGGCTCCTCCATTCATGGAATTTTCCAGGCCAGAGTACTGGAGTGGGTGGCCATTTCCTTCTCCAGGGGATCTTCCCAACCTGGGGATCAACCCCAGGCCTAAAAGGCACTAAAAGGCAGACACTTTACCCTCTGAGCCACCAGGGAAGCTCCAGGGAGTGGGGTAGAAGGGAACAAAATCAAATTAGAAAAATCATTTCAGAGCAGACATTTTCTGATTATCTATATCTGGTAAAGGTGTGGCCAAAGGCAAATGTTACAGGTGCAAAAGTAGTCTGATGTCAATTGACTAATGACCAACAGATATCTAGGGAAAATCCAAGCTATCCAGAAAGGAAGTAAAGAAAAATGCATAAAGATATGGGGACTGCCACTTATGCAAAATTTTAAGTAAAACAGACTTCATAAAATAAGTCATGCTGAACTGCTATTAGGTTTAATGCTTCATGTTTCATATATTTTGTTAAAAAAAATTGGGAATGGCATTCTTTTACATGTTGTCCAGTTTTCCCACCATTTACTGAAGAGGTGGTCTTTTCTCCATTGTAAATTCTTGCTTCCTTTGTTAAAGATAAGTTGCTCATAGACGCATAGGTTTATCTCTGTGCTTTCTATCTTGTTCCACTGGTCTATATTTCTGTTTTGTGCCAGTACCACACTGTCTTGATGACTGTAGCTTTGTAGTATACTCTGAAGTCAGGAAGGTTGATTCCTCCAGCTTCATTTTTCCTTTTCAAGATTGCATTAGCTATCCAGGGCTTTTTGTGTTTCCATACAAACTGTGAATTATTTTCATTCTAGCTCTGTGAAAAGTACCAAGGTAGTTTGATAGGGATTGCATTGAATCTATGGATTACTTTGGGTAGTATAGTAATTTTGACAATATTGATTCTTCCAATCCAAGAACATGGTATATCTCTCCATCTAGTTTGTGTCATCTTTGATTCTTTCATCAGTGTCTTATAGTTTTCTGCATACAGGTCTTTTGTCTCTTTAGGTAGGTTTATTCCTAGGTATTTTATTCTTTTTGTTGCAATGATGAATGGGATTGTTTCCTTAACTTTCTCATTTTTCACTGTTAATGTATAGGGATGCAAGGGATTTCTGTGTGTTGATTTTATACTTTGCAACTTCACTATATTCATTGATTAGCTCTAATAATTTTCTGGTGGCATCTTTAGGATTTTCTATGTATAGTATCATGTCACCTGCAAACAGTGAGAGTTTTACTTCTTTTCTGATCTGGATTCCTTTTATTTCTTTTTCTTTTCTGATTGCCATGGCTAGGACTTCCAAAACTATGTTGAATAATAGTGGCAAGAGTGGGCACCCTTGTCTTGTTCCTGATCTTAGAGGAAATTTACATCATACATAAAAATAAACTCAAGATGAATTAAAGACTTAAATGTAAAGCCACAAACTATAAAGCTCTTAGAGGAAAATATGGGCAGTACACTCTTTGACATACATCACAGCAAGATCCTCTTTGAGTAATGGAAATAAAACAAAAATAAACAAATAGGACTTAGTTAAACTTAAATTTGTCCATTTTCTTTTGGACAGCAAATGAAAAAATATACAAGATTAAAAGACAACCCTCAGAATGGGAGAAAATAATTGTAAATGAAACAACTGACAAAGGATTAATCTCCAGAATATATAAGCAGCTCATATAGCTCAACATCAGGAAAATAAACAGCAGAATAGAAAAAAAAAAATGGGGAGAAGACCTAAATAGACATTTCTTCAAAGAAGACATATAGATGGCTAATAAACACATGAAAAGATGCTCAACATTGCTCATTATTAGAGAAATGCAAACCAAAACTACAATGAAGTATCACCTCACACCAGTCAGAATGGTCATCATCAAAAAATCTACAAATAATAAATGCTGGAGAGGGTATGGAGAAAAGGGAACCCTCTTGCACTGCTGGTGGAATGTAAATTGGTGTAACCACTATGGAGAACAGTATGGAGATTCCTTAAAAATCTAGGAATAAAACTACCATATGACCCAACAATCTCACTACTGGGCACATACCCTGAGAAAACCATAACTGAAAGAGACACATGTACCCCAGTGTTCATTGCAGCACTATTTACAATAGCTAGGACATGGAAGCAACCTAGATGTTCATCAACAGATGAATGGATAAAGAAGTTGTACATATACACAATGGAATATTACTCAGCCATAAAAAAGAACACATTTGAGTCAGTCCTAATGAAGTGGATGAACCTAGAACCTATTATATGCAAAGTGAGGTCAGAAAGAGAAAGAAAATATTGTATATTAATTCATATATATGGAATCTAGGAAAATGCTACAGTTGTGCCTATTTGCAGGGCAGCAATGGAGATGCAGACATAGAGAACAGACTTGTGGACACAGTGGGGGAAGGAGAGGGTGGAATGAATTGAGAGAGTAGCATGGAAATATATACATTACCATATGTGAAATAGATAATCTGTAAATTTGCTGTATGATGCAGGAGCTCAAATCAGGTGCTCTGTGACAACCTAGAGGGGTGAGATGGGGTGGGAGGTGGGAGGGAGGTTCAAGAGGGAGGGGATATATGCACCCCCATGTTTCATTCATGTTGATTTATGGCAGAAACCAACAAAATACTGTAAGGCAATTATCCTCCAATTAAAAAAATATTTTTAAAGATATAAAAAGTTACAGAATGGCAAAGGAAGTTAAAGTGGCAAGGAATGGTTCATGAATCATCTCACATTCTTAATCTTGTCCTACTACATTTGAAATGCATGCAATACTACTAACAAAAGATAATTATGGATCCATTTTATAGTTTATGCATAGTATTCTAAACCACAGGACAGGAAACTAACTGGCGTATTTTTTAAAGATTGAAGAAGGGACTTGCCTGGTGGTCCAGAGGCTAAGACTCCATGCTCCCAATGCAGGGGGTCCAGGTTCAATCCCTGGTCAAGGAACTAGATCCCACATGTCACAGCTAAGACCCAGTGCAGTCAAATAAATATTTTTTTAAAAAGATGATTAATGAAAAAGGTGAGAATTTTGTAGGATATAGTTGATAATGTTGATAGCTATAGGAGATTTAACAATTCACTACAGATGAAACTAATTTTTTGCCCTTCATAGCTTTGGTTTTCTCAGGCATTCCTTAGTTTTCCATAAGTTTAAAATTAGCCATCATTTTTTTCTCATATTTTTTCATATTTCTCTCATTTTTTCCTCATATTTTCTCATATTTTTTCTCATATTTGCCAATCAGCATTGAGAAATGAGGAACATTTAAAGTCATTTTGAGAACAGAAAGGAAAGAAGAAAATAATTAATAAGACTTCTACCCTCTTGTGCCTTTGTGCTGTGCTTACTTGCTAAATCGTATCAGACTCTTTCTAACCCCATGAACTGTAGCCAGTCAGGTTCCTCTGTCCATGGGTTTTCTTCAAGCAAGAATACTGGAGTGGGTTGCCATGCCCTCCTCCAGGGGGTCGTCCCAACCCAGGGCTTGCCTTTAACAAATCCAAAAGTACACCAATTATAGAAAATAAGAAGTAATTTGTCATAATGAGATATTTATCTTCTTGATGAGGAAATATCTCTTACTATTCAGTACTTGGAAGAAATGCACAATGTTTCAATAAGTTCATTCATCTTTAATTTGCTAAGGCAGTTTTTCTTGCTCTGGGTAACATCAACTAATATTTTACAAAACACCTTTCTTACTCTTTCAGATTTAATGGACAGGCACTAGGGAATGGCAGAATTGAATGTGGGATAAGCCAAGGCAGGAGGAAGGAAAACTACATCACAGTTTGTAAAGCCATTTTTTTTTTTTACTATTGATCCTGGTTTCAAAATGTTTTGTTTTCATTTGTAACCACTACAACCTGTTTTCTAAATTTCCTAAAAAAGTACATGAGCTTAGGCTGTATGAAAGATTGTTTTGCCTGCTGGATGAAGAAAATATCCCCTTGGGCCTCCCAGTTTGGAATCCAAATCTGTATTTCCTGGTTAATGATAAATTGTTGATATTGAAAAATGGTTTCAATACCTATGTTACATAATACCTGTTTCAAAATAACATTTACAGCTTACAGTTATGTTTTGTAAACATAGTTACCTATTCAAAGATATAGAACATAACTCATATTTATATTCAGGTAAAATAAAAGAGGCAAGTTAACCTGTATTCTGATATACCACATTTATATAATTTTAAGATATTTTATAATACAGACCTTGAGAAATTTTATACAGGTAAGTTTTGCTAAAATATAGGCAATTACAGTAAATAAACCCAGGAAAATCTTTGTAACTGAGTTGCTATGCTTCTTTGGATAAGTCACAAACTCCCTGAGTCTCAATTCTTTCAATTGTGTTATGGACATAAATATAACTGCTATATATAATATGTACCTTGGGTTAATATTTTGAGGCATATATGAGTAATACAATTTTAAAACAGAAAAATAACTTTTAAATTATCCAGTTTGCCCCTATCACTAGTATGTTTGCAATAGATTTTAAGAGATTTATATAAGGAGTCGAGGTCTTTATTTTTCTATTGATATTTCCACTACTGTTCCACAAACTACACTGATTTATGTAGAAATATTCAGAGATCAAATTGCCAACATCCATTGGATCATAGAAAAAGCAAGAGAATTCCAGAAAAATCATCTACTTCTGCTTCATTGACTATGCTAAAGCCTTTGACTGTGTGGATCACAACAAACTGTTGAAAATTCTTAAAGAGATGGGAATACCAGACCACCTGACCTGCCTCCTGAAAAATCTGTATGAATATCAAGAAGCAAGAGTTAGAACTGGACATGGGACAACAGACAGGTTCCAAATAGGGAAGGGAGTACGTCAAGGCTGTACGTTGTCACCCTGCTAATTTAGCTTATATGCAGAGTACATCATGCAAAATGCCAGGCTGGATGAAGCACAAGCTAGAATCAAGACTGCTGGGAGAAATATCAATAATCTCAGATATGCAGATGACACCACTTTTATGGCAGAAAGCAAAGAGGAACTAAAGAGTCTCTTGATGAAAATGAAAAAGGAGAGTGAAAAAGTTGGCTTAAAACTCAACATTCAAAAGACAAAGATCATGGCATCTGGTCCCATCACTTCATGGCAAATAGATGGGGAAACAATGGAAACAGTGAAAGACTTTATTTTGGGGGGCTCCAAAATCACTGCAGATGGTGACTGCAGCCATGAAATTAAAAGATACTTGCTCCTTGGAAGAAAATCTATGACAAACCTAGACAGCATATTAAAAAGCAGAGACATTACTTTGCTGACAAAGGTCCATATAGTCAAAGCTATGGTTTTTCCAGTAGTCATGTATGGATGTGAGAGTTGGATCATAAAGAAAGCTGAGCACTGAAGAACTGATGCTTTTGAATTGTTTGAGAAGACTCTTGAGAGGCCCTTGGACAGCAAGGAAATTAAACCAGTCCATCCTAAAGGAAATCAGTCCTGAATAGTCACTGGGAAGACTGACCTGAAGCTGAAACTCCAATAGTTTGACCACCTGATGTGAAGAATTGACTCATTGGAAAAGACCCTGGTGCTGGGAAAGATTGAAGGCAGGAGGAGAAGAGGATGACAGAGGATGAGATGGTTGAATGGCATCACCGACTCAACGGACATGAGTTTGAGCAAGTTCCAGGAGTTGGTGATGGACAGGGAAGCCTGGCGCATTGCAGTCCATGGGCTCACAAAGAGTCGACCACAACTGAGTGATTTTCACTTCCCAATAGTATTATTACTCCTATGAAAATTTAGAAATATATTAATAAAATAATAATAATAATAATTGTAATGGTGACACAGATTTTTAGGACACAAAGATTCTCAGAGAATGTTATGAAGAGATCTAAAGTTATCTTGGTGGCGAAAATGACAATATCCCGTGAATCTAAAAATACTTTTCCTTCAGGTTCATCAGTTTGAATTGAGGACAATAGTTACTATTTTAAAAAGAGGACCTAAAACGGTGTCCATAAGAAGTAATCCATGGCAACTTTTATGCTGCCAAATTTTGATTAATGTGTAAAATATATCTTTCCTCCTATTAAGTGAGCATTATCTTACAGAAAGTTTTATCAGATATAAAGTCAAACCAAATAAATAATAATTATACATTTTTTGAAACATGAAGACATTTTGTCTTGTTTGAATACAGGACAGTGAGATCAGGGAATTAAACACCTTTAAGCAAAAACTAACAACATGCCTATAATCCATGAAGTGAATAGTGCAATTAATGGAGCTGCTCTGCCAAATATTGTGAGACATCATATTGCTGTAATAGTGATATTATCATAATTACACATTGTTTGTTAAATATAGTTTTGGATTTTTTTTGATATTTTTAATCCCTTCATGATTGCCACAGATATTTTTTACCAGTATTACACTGTAAACAAAAATTAATTTGCCAGTCACTGGTTCATAACATCTTTTTGGAAATAGATTTATCATTCATATGCATCCAAAGACAGAATTTTTTTCTATTGGTATTTTACACTTTTTTGACTGACACACCAAGTCATCTGTGTTTTTCTTGTGAATAATATAACTTGTATATTGAAGAGAGCATAGTAGGTGGTGAGACATCTGAGATTATCTTTTGTCTGCCTTTTACACATTGTACTTAATTGACTAATCTATGTCAGAAAATGGACAAGTCAGTAGAATATCACCATTATGTTAAATTTTATTCTTCACCTTTGCATTATTTTTGGCTCCAGATGAAATGAGGACTTGTTTGTGGAGTCTTGTGTAAATACTCTATTGATTTGGAAGAAATTATTCATCTTTCCTTTATGTAATGGGCGACAGAAAAGCATTAAGAACACTGAAAGACACTATCAGGGAAAGAGCAAAATCACAAAGTACTACTTTGCTGAATAAAAGTAAGCCTTTATTACCTTCAGTTGGAAAAGAACATGAATTAGGATAAAATGTCTTGTCACTCAAAGGAGGATAATAAAACTAAGCTAGAGAAATAATAGTCAGTGATGAAACTTATGACTCACATAAACACAAAATATAATAGCTATTAGCCTTTGTGTCACTTGCTTTTTGAATCAGACTCATAATTTTCACTTTCATTTATTCCAGTTTTCTTTCATGTTAGTTATTGTGAACAAAATTATTAACTTAAATTGTTTGAATTAGGACTAGGATGTAGGGCTAGTCACTAAAAGGTAAATAACATTTACAATTTATAATAAAAGAGGAGGAAATTAGGTAAGTTAAAACATATTTTGGTCAGAGTAGCCAAAATGGCACCCTTAAAATAAATTCAACTCTATATCTTAAAGGAGATATACAAACGTGTCCATATATTCAGTAAATTGTTTGAAAATCTGTTTGTCTTGAGTTACCAAATTTCTATTACTGGGGTTCAAAATGTAGAATATTTTAAATAATAGTTAAATTTCAGATCACTTTAACAGATACTATTAAAATGTTAAACTACATGATGACTTAGTTTGAAAATTGTCAAGGGAAATTCATATTATGCACACAGATTTATATCAAATCAAGTTCTGACCAGAATGTATGCTTCTCCATAATAATGGTTCCACACTTGACTACTCATGACACAATGTCGTACTTACAACACATTGTGGCTGACTTGAAAGAAACATCCAAAATTTATTTTTAGGGTTTGAGCAAAAATATTTTGTAGTCTAGTCTGCTGTGTCTTGAATAGTGTGTGTAGGCCACTTTTGAGAGCAAAAGAGTAGAAATAAAATTCACTCATTCATTTGGCTTCAGCCAGTCAAAATTTGAGATCCACTGACCTTTTTTGTAAGGTCAGCTGGTTAGTGTGAGGAAATGTATCCAGCTTTTCCTTCAGAGACTTCCCTTGTGGCTCAGATGGTAAAGCATCTGCCTACAGTGCAGGAGACCTGGGTTCAATCCCTGGGTTGGGAAGATCCTCTGGAGAAAGAAATGGCAACCCACTCCAGTACTCTTGCCTGGAAAATCCTGTGGATGGAGGAGCCTGGTAGGCTACAGTCCATGGGGTCACAAAGAGTTGGACACGACTGACAGACTTCACCTCACTTTCAGAAGCTACTGTTTATCATTCACTTAAAATGTCTGGATTGTTCCAACACATTAGTATGTATTGCAGTCTATCTCCTCAATATATGGGGCAAAGAAACAGCTCATCTCTAAGCAAAAGAAATACCAAAAAGACTGTTCTCTATATTAATTGAATTATCATTCAGCTGAATTTACCTAATCCAAGTAAAACTAGATTTGGGAGGTTATACTTTATTTGATCACTCAGTTCAGTTCAGTCACTCAGTCGTGTCTGACTCCTTGTGACCCCATGAACCACAGTACACCAGGCCTCCCTGTCCATCACCAACTCCCGGAGTCCATCCAAACCCATGTCCATTGAATTGGTGATGCCATCCAACCATTTCATCCTCTGTTGTCCCCTTCTTCTGCCTTCAATCTTTCCTAGAATCAGGGTCTTTTCAAATGGGTCAGCTCTCCACGTTAGGTGGCCAAAGTATTGGAGTTTCAGCTTCAACATCAGTCCCTCCAATGAACAACCAGGACTGATCTCCTTTAGGATGTACTGCTTGGATCTCCTTGCATTCCAACGGACTCTCAAGAGTCTTCTCCAACACCCCACTTTAAAAAGCATTGATTCTTATGTGCTTAGCTTTTTTTAGAGTCCAACTCTCATATCCATACATGACTACTGGAAAAACCATAGCCTTGACTAGATGGACCTTTATTGGCAAAGTAATGTCTCTGCTTTTTAATATGCTGTCTAGGTTGGTCATAACTTTCCTTCCAAGGAGTAAGCATCTTTTAATTTTATGGCTGCAATCACCATCCACAGTGATTTTTGGAGCCCAGAAAAATAAAATCAGCCACTGTTTCCACTGTTTCCCCATCTATTTGCCATGAAGTGATGGGACCGGATGCCATGATCTTAGTTTTCTGAATGTTGAGCTTTAAGCCAACTTTTTCACTCTCTTCTTTCACTTTCATCAAGAGGTTCTTTAGTTCTTCTTCACTTTCTGCCATAAGGGTGGTGTCATCTGCATATCTGAGGTTATTGATATTTCTCCTGGCAATCTTGATTCTAGCTTGTGCTTCCTCCAGCCCAGCGTTTTTCATGATGTATTCTGCATATGTTAATTAAGCAGGGTGACAATATACAGCCTTGACATGCTCCTTTTCCTAGTTGGAACCAGTCTGTCCCTTGCCTATATCCAGTAAAATATGCCTAAATATGGTAGCCCAAGAAAAGAACTTGGAGAAAACACTTCTGCAATTACTCAAGATGATATCCTTATAATTATTAGCTTTATGTATTAATTACATTCCAAAATTCTACCCACAAAGCCCATAATTTGAACATTTGACTTTCCATTTGTAACTCTAATGATATCTGAAAGTTCAAACTCTCCTTCTACAGGAATAAGAAAATAAGTTTTAATAATATATAAAATATTTTTTCCATTTATTTTTATTAGTTGGAGGCTAATTACTTTACAATATTTTAGTGGGTTTTGTCATACATTGACATGAATCAGCCATGGATTTACATGTATTCCCCATCCTGATCCCCCTCCCACCTCCCTCTCCACCCGATCCCTCTGGGTCTTCCCAGTGCACCAGGCCCTTGCACTTGTCTCATGCATCCAACCTGGGCTGGTGATCTGTTTCACCCTTGATAATATACATGTTTCGATGCTGTTCTCTCAAAACATTCCACCCTCGCCTTCTCCCACAGAGTCCAAAATTCTGTTCTGTACATCTGTGTCTCTTTTTCTGTTTTGCATACAGGGTTATCATTACCATCTTTATAAATTCCATATATATGTGCTAGTATACTGTAATGGTCTTTATCTTTCTGGCTTACTTCACTCTGTATAATGGGCTCCAGTTTCATCCATCTCATTACAACTGATTCAAATGAATTATTTTTAATGGCTGAGTAATATTCCATGGTGTATATGTACCACAGCTTCCTTATCCATTCTTCTGCTGATGGGCATCTAGGTTGCTTCCATGTCCTGGCTATTATAAACAGTGCTGCGATGAACACTGGGGTGCACGTGTCTCTTTCAGATCTGGTTTCCTCGGTGTGTATGCCCGGAAGTGGGATTGCTGGGTCATATGGCAGTTCTATTTCCAGTTTTTTAAGAAATCTCCACACTGTTCTCCATAGTGACTGTACACGTTTGCATTCCCAGCAACAGTGTAAGAGGGTTCCGTTTTCTCCAAACCCTCTCCAGCATTTATTGCTTGTAGACTTTTGGATAGCAGCCATCCTGACTGGCGTGTAATGGTACCTCATTGTGGTTTTGATTTGCATTTCTCTGATAATGAGTGATGTTGAGCATCTTTTCATGTGTTTGTTAGACATCTGAATTTCTTCTTTGGATAAATGTCTGTTTAGGTCTTAGGCCTACTTTTTGATTGGGTCGTTTATTTTTCTGGAATTGAGCTACAGGAGTTGCTTGTATATTTTTGAGATTAATCCTTTGTCTGTTTCTTCATTTGCTATTATTTTCTCCCATTTTGAAGGCTGTCTTTTCACTTTGCTTATAGTTTCCTCTGTTGTGCAAAAGCTTTTAAGTTTCATTAGGTCCCATTTGTTTATTTTTGCTTTTATTTCCAATATTCTGGGAGGTGGGTCATAGAGGATCTTGCTGTGATTTATGTCGGAGAGTGTTTTGCCTATGTTCTCCTCTAGGAGTTTTATAGTTTCTGGTCTTACATCTAGATCTTTAATCCATTTTGAGTTTATTTTTGTGTATGGTGTTAGAAAGTGTTCTAGTTTCATTCTTTTACAAGTGGTTGACCAGTTTTTTCCAGCACCACTTGTTAAAGAGGTTGTCTTTTTTCCATTGTATATTCTTGCCTCCTTTGTCGAAGATAAGGTGTCCATAGGTACATGGATTTATCTCTGGGCTTTCTATTTTGTTCCATTGATCTATATTTCTGTCTTTGTGCCAGTACCATACTGTCTTGATGACTGTGGCTTTGTAGTAGAGCCTGAAGTCAGGCAGGTTGATTCCTCCAGTTCCATTCTTCTTTCTCAAGATTGCTTTGGCTATTTGAGGTTTTTTGTATTTCCATACAAATTGTGAAATTATTTGTTCTAGTTCTGTGAAAAATACCATTGGTAGCTTGATAGGGATTGCATTGAATCTATAGATTGCTTTGGGTAGTATACTCATTTTCACAATATTGATTCTTCCAATCCATGAACACGGTATATTTCTCCATCTGTTTGTGTCCTCTTTGATTTCTTTCATCAGTGTTTTATAGTTTTCTATATATAGGTCTTTTGTTTCTTTAGGTAGATATACTCCTAAGTGTTTTATTCTTTTTGTTGCAATGGTGAATGTTATTGTTTCCTTAATTTCTCTGTTTTCTCATTGTTGGTGTATAGGAATGCAAGGGATTTCTGTGTGTTAATTTTATATCCTGCAACTTTACTATATTCATTGATTAGCTCTAGTAATTTTCTGGTGGAGTCTTTAGGGTTTTCTATGTAGAGGATCATGTCATCTGCAAACAGAGTTTTGCTTCTTCTTTTCCTATCTAGTTTCCTTTTATTTCTTTTTCTGCTCTGATTGCTGTGACCAACACTTCAAAAACTATGTTGAATAGTAGTGGTGAGAGTGGGTACTCTTGTCTTGTTCCTGACTTTAGGGGAAATGCTTTCAATTTTTCACAAATGAGGATAATATTTGCTGTGGGTTTGTCATATATAGCTTTTATTATGTTGTTGTATGCTCCTTCTATTCTTGTTTTGTTATCTAGTGAAGTAATAGGTTGGAAACAGTTGATCTGATAGCATGAGAGTTTCCTTGACCAGTGTTTTTGGAAACTACAAGTAGAAATACATTAGTGAGTCTTGAAATAAATTGAATAGGCTGCAACCAGCAATTAAAAAAAGAAATAGAATAAAAAATGTCAGTAAGCATTGCACATAGTAAAGTTCCATTAAATATTTTTCAGAGTGTGTGTGTGTTTATACAGTCTATATAAAATGTATTTTCACTATTTCTTACCTCAGGTCAAAATAGAAACAGGCTGGAAAGTCACTGGTCCAGGCTACGTACAGCTGATTCCATTATCTAAAGACCCATAGCTAAGGAAATGTGACCTCAGCACACAGGGAAAGATGGTTTTATAAAGACATTTCAGGCTTGCTCTTGTCCATTTTGAGAACAGTGACATAACAATGAAAGTTAACGTGAGGTGGATGTGCCCCAGGGATATCAAATAATTTCCAAATAGTCAAGAGATAAATGTGACATTTTGCATGCTCTTTCAGGGCTGTCTTCACTCACTGAAACCACTCATTCCTGTGGGGACAGTTGGGTGGCAGTGGCAGCAATTCTGTCATTTACAATACAAATACATCTGGGATCCCTTGATAATAAGAAGATGCCCTGTGTCACCTTAATTTATATCACTGCTAATTTAAAAAAAAATCTGTTGTCTAAAAGGCTGACATATTTGAGATGGCACTGCTTCCTGTGGATTGAACCAATTAGCAGAACTGTTACTATTTGCAAATGTCTCCACCATGTCCCATGTGTACATCTCACAACTTTATTTTGTTTTTATTTTGTTTTACTGATAAAACAAATCCTGTGTGTTACCCATTTCAAACCGAAATAAAATCCCCCATTGAGCCATTTCATTTTTCTTGTATAGCTACAGCTATTTTGCATTTCTTGTAGAACAAAAAGTTCTCATAGATTTTTAATGCAATAATGTGAATGGAATCAATGATGACTTCATCTGGTAAGCTAGAAGAAATACCTTGATACAGCACCATGTGTTGCTTGGGAGAGAGTAAAATAAGCCAAATTTTACAAGTAAACCACATGAGCTGATTTTCCTTTTAGCATAATTCTTTTCTAATTGTATCTTTCTGTCATTAAAATTTGACATTTTCTTGTTGCTTTACCAGGAAATATGACCATTTTTAGTTCTTCTGGACAACAAATTAGTTGTGCTTATTATAAAACTGTTTATCTGTATCTAAACCATATGTGAATTAGCAGACTGCCTTTTTTACAGCCTATCTTTTTCAATATGAGGTTCAATGCCTACTGCATTTTCATTTAGTATCACACGATTGATAATTCTCCAGTTTTTCCATGTATATTTATCAAATAACTCCATTTTTCCTCCTTTCCATGTAACCCTCTCAGAAACTCACACAATCTTGGCCTATAGTAGATTTTTATTGCTTGTAATACTGTTTCCAATTCACACATACTTGGGATAGTCATTGCTTATATGGCTGAATATGAAATTCTTTCCCTATAGGAAAGATGTCATAGAAAAGGACCAGTAACTGAACATTATGATAATTTGTTCATCTGCTTTAGTGAGGTTTGTAGACATAATGGTTTATGATGAAAAAAGGCCTTAGTAGAACACTTGGTTTGAATCCTCACATGTGCTGTCCAGAAAGCACCTGAGACCCACTAGTGTCTCATACCTATCCTCTCCTATCCTTCTGAGTTATTGTAAACCCAAAATGAAATAAAATAGGTGAGGGTACTCAATTGACTGTAATCATCTATAAATGTCACTGGTTATCCCTGTCTGGTTATAAAATGCCTGCAGTGGAAGAGACTCTGGTTCAATCCCTGGGTCAGGAAGATCCCCTGGAGAAAGAAATGGCAACCCACTCCAGTATTCTTGCCTGGGAAATCCTATGGACAGAGGAGCCTGGTGGGCTACAATCCATGGGGTCACAAGAGTTGGACACGACTTAGCGACTAAACCACCATCATTGCGTCACCTTCTGCATGTGAATCTGTGTGCATTTATTTAAATGCTCACCTTCCTCAGTTTCTAACTATTGCTCCTTTTTCCTATAGAACAATGAAGATGACAAGGTGATCCAAACATACAGCCAACTTTTTACTATCCATGAAGAATTTAGACATGGTATCCTCTCTCATAACTAGCTTTGATATTGTTTGTGAGATGGGCTGCTGGAAGTCAAATTAAATCAGAAATAGGTTAGAAATGGAAAAAAAATTAGTCTGAGGATGTTTACATGTGTTGCATATTACTGATTATCAAGCTGATAATGCTTAGTTTAGGAGGTCCTCAAATGCAGCATGAGCTCACTAAATTCTAAGAATGCATACTGTTCCTTTTGACTAGAACTATTTCTTCTCTTCCCCATGCCATCCTTCTGCCATCAGCTGGCAAATCTCTAAACATCCTTCAGTTATTCACTTAAAAACACTTTCTACATGAAATTTTTCATGACAGATTAAGTCTGTTTCAGGGGTCTCTTTAATATAATTTTATACAATTTTGTATTATAAGTTCCTGTGTACTTATCTCTATCACTCATTATACTATAAGGACATTGTTGTTGTTCAGTCACTCAGTTGTGTCTGACTCTGTGACCCCATGGACTGCAGCACACCAGGCTTCTCTGTCCATCACCAACTCCCAGAGCTTGCTCAAACTCATGTCCATCGAGTCGGTGATGCCATCCAACCATCTCATCCTCTGTTGTCCCCTTCTCTTCCTGCCTTCAATCTTTCCCAGCATCAGGGTCTTTCCCAATGAGTTGGTTCTTCACATCAGGTGGCCAAAGTATTGGAGCTTCAGTTTCAGCATCAGTCCTTCCAGTGAATATTCAGGGTTGATTTCCTTTAGGATGGACTGGTTTGATCTCCTTGCAGTCCAAGGGACTCTCAAGAGTCTTCTCCAACACCACAGTTCAAAAGCATCAAGTTCTTCAGTGCTCAGCTTTCTTTATGGTCCAACTCTCATATCCACACATGACTACTGGAAAAACCATAGCTTTGACTAGACAAACTTTGTCAGCAAAGTAATATCTCTGCTTTTTAATATGCTGTCTAGGTTTGTCATAGCTTTTCTTCCAAGGATCACAGCTGCCATCACCATTTGCAGTGATTTTGGAGCCCAAAACCAAGAGATATCATGATTATATCTTCACCAATGTTCACTAATAACCCCTGGAATCATGACATTGCCATGAACACTGTGGTAATAATTGTACTGGATCCTTGCCCTAGTCCTTAAAACTAGGACAATATAACTCTGATTTCTAGGCTTAGCTCTGAATTAGATTCTATTAGCAAATATGAGTGCCTGAGTGAGTGAAAGTTGCTCAGTCGTGTCCAACTCTTTGCGACCCCATGGACTGTAGCCTGCAGGCTCCTCTGTCCATGGAATTCTCCAAGCAAGAATACTGGAGTGGGTAGCTGTTTCCCTCCTCCAGGGGATCTTCCCAACCCAGGGATCAAACCCAGGTCTCCCACATTGCAGGCAGATTCTTCACCATCTAAGCTACCAGGAAAGCCCAAGAATGCTGGAGTGGGTAGCCTATCCTTTCTCCAGGGATCTTCCTGACCTAGGAATTGAACTGGGGTCTCCTGCATCACAGGCAGATTCTTTACCAGCTGAGCTACCAGGGAGTACAGTCATCATTTAATGAACATCTTGGTGACCAAGAAACCAATCAGACTTGCCACTCCAGCCTTATAACTTTTACTGATATTTTCCTATTTTCCTTTTAACTAACAGTCTTCCTTATATAAACTTGATCTTTGTCTTTATTTTATGCTAAGTCCCTACCTTGGAGTCTAGACCAAGGTGTACCTTACTCTGCTTTAACATTCTAAAGGCTGAAGCCCTATTGAGGTTGGATCTCAACGGATCCAAGTCCATCCTGAGTTCCACTACTGGACTGCCTACCTGGATTCAGGGTTATTAAATTATCCTTACATAATGTTCTTATTTCAGGTATTACCCACACTTTTTTGAAGTCTCCTGCTGGCCCTCTTTGATGACAGTTGCCCATTATTCTAGGATTCCTCTCATCTTCCCTGCTAGATCTGTCTTGACCTGTTGTGTAAATTCCAGTTAATGTTAAAACTTTGGTCTATAGTCAAGTCCTGCCACAAGCAATCCACAAGCCTTATATTTGAAAAGAAAAATTGCTTGGAACTTTTGAGCACTTTCTGTGGGGTTGTATGAAATAATAAACAGGAAGAGAAATTCAGTTATTTGGATCAGAGATACTTGATACTACAATTGGGTATATTTCTTACTCATAGACTATAAGAACATTTCTTATTCATTTAAAAGTGCCCACTATTATCTTCATAATAGAGATAGTCAGCAAAATTAATCATTAAGGCTCATGTTAGTGTTTTAGTGGGCAAACAGCACCTTATTCATCTTCTGTAGCATTTGGAATCAATTAAGAGATGCATTCAGGAGTAAGAGAAAACCAGATCAAAATGTCAATATTTTTGTCAATTAAAAGCTATTCAATTAAATTGGAGAATGTGACTTACAGTTATAACTGCTTCCTAGCCTCCACCCAAATCACTGACACGTGCCTACCCACTCACAGCTTTAAGTAACTGCCATCCATTCTCTTCAGGGACAGGGTCATTCTCTCTAGGTTTATCATATGACCTAGAGAGAACAAGAATGTACCTTTTCTGAGGACAGGCCAAGCCAGAGAAAAGATAGAAGAGTCAAATAAAACACCCACATCTCTTCCAAAAGGAGTGGGGAAGGAGTGTCATCTTATAAAGGATAGATATTGCCATTGCTCTTAAAGGTGTCGATGTGCATAAAACTCTTTCACTGAAAGATGTTCTGCAATGATGGCCACAGAAGCAATTTACAAGAATTAAATAGGAAGCAATTTAATGCATGGCTGTGGGGACAGGCTGACCTAGGTTCTTATGTGGGCTGTGCCATTTACCAGAGCACTTAAGCTGTCCAAGCTTTTATTCCTACATCTGTGAAATAAGAAAACGTGTGCCTACTTTCTCTAGTGATTGTGTAAATAAAATTAACTATTTTATTTGTTATCTTTAAAGCCCCCACACATGAAAGGTGATTATTACTTTCATAGAAAGCACAGATGGGGAACTCCACAGCAGAATAAATCTCTAAGAAAGCAAGAGAGATATGCTCATATTTTCTAATAACTGTCAATATTTTTGGTTCACTGGATCATATAGTCACATCTTATTTGTATCAGGGCAAAACCAGATACTTGAGTGCAATCATTATGCCACCTTCAGGCATCTTTCTTAGAATTCTTTTTAAAATAAACTGCTTCTTATCCCTCCAAAAGTCATTAATCAAACCATTGATTGATGCTTGAAATAGTGCAGGTGCTGCTATTACATATTCATTATTAATCAAATTATTTATTCAGCTCAGTAGATTCTATACACACAACACAATCTCCAGCATCCCGTCATGCTATCCAGAATCTTTAATTTATCATAGTATTATTCAGATACATTTTATTAGGGTTATATGAAACGCTGCTGCTGCTGCTAAGTTGCTTCAGTCATGTCCGACTCTGCATGACCCCAGAGACGGCAGCCCACCAGGCTCCCACGTCCCTGAGATTCTCCAGGCAAGAACACTGGAGTGTGTATATGAAATGCAAGTTCTCTGAATTAAGAGCCCCAAAAGACTAACTTCTCTACTTTTACTTCTTAAGAATATTGGTTGCCTTTTTTAATGCAATCTTTAACACATTTTAAAATAAACTTTTGTTCCATTTTCAATAATGAGATTAGATTTTAATATGCAGATTCAGATTTTTTAATATCATCATCCTAGAGTGATTCAAGAACAAAATCTTCAGGATGGCCTAGTTTAATGCCCTCTGTTTCAGACAAGAAAACCAGAGACTTAGAAGTAACTTATTCAAGATTACAGTGTGCAGAAGAATCTGGTCTGCTGATGTCTGTATTCTTTCCATGGCTTCCCAATGTGGTAAGGGTTATCGACTGAGCTGTTCAAAAATACAATTTGTGATGCAGAAATAGCAGGAAGGCCAATATGTTGAACTTGCCAAGGTGAAGTATTTCAAATTCTATCAGGTCAAGTTTTAACTGATGAGTACAATCTGGTAAAGTGCATATTAATATGCACATGGTAAGGTGCCTTGCATAAAGTAAGTGCTTAATAAAAATGTTTTGAGGACAATTTTTATCTTCTTATGCTGTAGTTGTATCTCTAGCACGTGAGACCCCCAAGCCATCCAGGCAGAGTGTAAATGCATATGCAAATTCATTGTATTTATATCAAGCATAAGTGTAAGTATCATCCTGCTTCTTGAGAAATAACGCTAACATTTTACTGCAAATGAATCTACAGAACTGTCTTCAGAAATGAAACAAAGAATGCACTGGATTATTACATCATATGTTAAAATAAGAAAAAATTAAATAAATTGACTTTTCAAAGAGCAAATTTCTAAAAATAGCCACTAATTTGCTTGCACAGAGCTTAAAATACATCATCTGCCTCTTCTTTGTATTTAATCAACATCTATTGAGACTAGTTTGACTTAGAGCCCATTACTGAGTGTCATGGGAAGATAAAAATAAAATCAACACATCCTTTATGCTTAGAAAGTGTGCTCTTTACTTGTAAATCTATATTGTACGTGGGGAGGAAGAGAGAATGCCCCATAAAACTTTTAAAGTAAGTTAAGTCTCCTGTTATAATTTACCATAATTTCCTTTGGCTTCATTTCTGTTCATTGAAATTACTCCATTACCAGTGAACATCTAACCACCATAAACATTTTATTTTATTATCATTAACATTATTAAATATTTAATGCCTAAAAATTATAGAGTGTAATATAACAAATACCCAAGTATCCAATATACAGAATTTAAAACATCAACCTCATAGAGCAAGATCAAATAACTTAAAAAAAAGATCAAATAACTTAATACTTATGAAATACCTGAGTAATACTAAATACTGAATAAATATTGATATGATAATATCATCCTCATTTGCTGTGTTTTCTCTTGATATTTTAAACAAGAAAGAAAACCTTATTGTTACAGTTGATAGTACCATTGTAATCTTCCTCACTCCATGTTTTATAAATTACCACATATGTATGTGCATTTTCATAAACAATATAAAATACTTTGAAGTTCTATATTATATATTATATATATTATAAAATGATATAACTTTTATATCATTTATATTATAAATATCATATATAAATGATATAATATTGCAACATAATTCTGTATTTTAAAAAATCATCATGTTCTTGCTATCTGAACAGGTTAAATGGATACATGGATTGATTGATATATAGATGATAAATAGTTGATTTATTTTAAAAATTGTATAGTATTCCATCCTATGCATTGGTCTGCTACTGGTTAATACTAGCAGTAGTATCATTTTTTCCATATTTTGGCAGTCTATCTTCATTAAGACATATATGGATTGTATTTCTACCAGTCTTTTACTAGATTATTTAATAATTTTACTTGTGATTATTATGTAATTGGATTCATCTCTACTATATTTCCTGCCATATGAATTGGTCAAGTTTTTATCATAGTTTCATACATTTTTTCTTTCCTCTACTTGTCCTAAATTTGTATTTCTATTATGTTAGTGGTATCCTTTACATTGTAACATGTGTGCTTAACCTAAAAATACTATAATGAATCAGTATCTATATCCTCTTTCTCACAAAGATCTTAGTATGCAGTGAATCAAACATCTCTTGCAAGTTTTCAGCTATTGTTGTCTAGCATTTTAAATGCATGTTGCTTTTAAATTCTGCAGCTATCATCATTATTATTATCACTTTAAAATACTTATTTATGTATTTATTTGGCTGTGCCAGGTCTTACTTACAGCACAAGGGATCTTCCATCTTTGTTGCAGTGTATGGGATCTTTAGTTGCAACATGCAAACTGTTAGTTTTGGCATGTGGGTCTAGTTCACTGACCAGGGGTCAAACTCAGACACCTTGCACTAGGAGCACATTCTTAGCCACTGGATGACCAGGGAAGTCCCCAAGGAGTTGTGTTCTATCAGGTCTCTGAAAACATTCCATTTTCTTCTGACATGCATTGCTGTTGATGAGAAGTCTTACATGAGTCTGATTAGAGTTCCATTGGAAATAAGTGGTTTTTTTCCTCTGGTAGGCATTAAGATTTGACTTTGATACTTCTCATTTTTACCACTTAAGGAGTCTAGATGTAAGTTTGTTATTTGGGATTTTATTTAGTACCTACTGCATTCCTTAAGGTTAAGCAGTTTTGTCTTTCCTCAGTTCTGGGAACTTTTCAAGCAACTATTTTTGGAAAGTTGTCTCTTTCTCATCTTTATTCTCTCTTCTGGAACTCTGGTTAGATATTTCTTGACTTGATCGTTTTGAATATTGTCCTCCACATTGAATGGATTTCTCTCTTGTTTCTTCTATTTCTTTGATGCTCTGTGCTACAATCTGGCTAAGGTCCTCAGATCTATGCTCTATTTCAATAAGCTCTTTTTCAACTATGTCTAATCTACTTTCCTATTTTCCTCACATTATTTATGCCTGTATTTTTATTTCAAGAATTTCTACATGATTGTTATTTTTGCTTTCATGTTCTGATATTGCTGTTTTGGTAACTATTATTTTCTTTAACTCTTGATTATTTTTAAAATACTTACTGGGATGGGGAATACATGTAAATCCATGGCTAATTCATTTCAATGTATAACAAAAACTACTGTAATGATGTAAAGTAATTAGCCTCCAACTAATAAAAATTAAAAAAAAAAAATTAAAAAAAAAAAAATAAAAAAAAAAAAGTGATTTGCCTCCATGGGTAATATGCAATTTTAATTGTAACCTCATTTTCTGAGTAACTGTTTTTTTTATGGGATTCTTGTATGTTCTTGACAGTGCAGATTTGCTTCAAGCAGTTTTATATTTACTTCCATTGAACCTATAAAGGTCTCAATGTTTCTGAGACTACCTTTATATTACTTTATTGGTTTTCACTTTTCATTCTTTTACTGTATTTTTTTGTGTGTGTGTGGCACTGGCTTGGGGTTCTAATTCCTTGCTGGTGATTTTTTTAAAATAACACTTTCAAGAAGGCCAACTTTCTTACTAAGTCCCTAGGCTAGTGGATTGAGACATTTTAATGCCTATTTTATAGCAATATGGTTCCTAGCTTCTTGCAGAGAACTTAGTTCAAGTTCTAAGCTACTCAGAAATCCAAAACCTTGCTTGCCTCATTTATTTACATAAGTATTGAAAGAGCAATGCCTACACAATATTCTTGGATCTATTAACCCATTAGGCATTTGAATTCCACTCTCATGATCCATATACCTCTGGCCATATAAGTGACAAACATTTAAATCCAATCTGAGCTTCAGTTCTACTTTTATTAAGTGCCTTCTAGCACCTTTCTACCTTGATGTTCACCAACACTTAAAACTGCATTTCTAAAAAAATTCCTCTCATATGTCAAAAAAACCCCTTGTTAATAGGCATATTTCATTTTATTGCACTTTATTGTGTATTGCAAATATTGATTGATTTTTGCTTTGTTTTGCTTTTTTATAAATTGAAGGTTTGTGGTAACCCTGTCTGAGGCATGTTTATTGATACCATTTTCCCAACAGCATTTGCTCACTTTGTGTCTCTGTGTCACATTTTGGTAATTCTTGCAATATTTCAGACCCTCAACCAGAAAAAAAAAAAAAAAAAAAGATTATTGGCTTATTGAAGGCTCAGATGATGGTTAGCATATTTAGCAATAAAGTATTTTCATAAGGCATGTAAATTTTTTAGACATAATGCTATTGCACAATTAATAGACTATAGTACAGTGTAACAAAGAACTTTTACATGCACTGGGAAACCAAAAAAATTTTTTAACTTGCTTTATTGTAATGGTCTGGAACAGAACCCACAAGATCACCGAGGTGTGCCTGCACTTTCATAAATTTCCTACTGTCAGCCCTTTACTATAATGCTGCTGCTGCTGCTCCTCCTGCTGCTGCTAAGTCACTTCAGTCGTGTCTGACTCTGTGTGACCCCATAGACGGCAGCCCACCAGGCTCTGCCATCCCTGGGATTCTCCAGGCAAAAACACTGGAGTGGGTTGCCATTTCCTTCTCCAATGCATGAAAGTGAAAAGTGAAAGTGAAGTCGCTTAGTCGTGTCTGACTCTTCGCGACCCCACGGACTGCAGCCCACCAGGCTCCTCCATCCATGGGATTTTCCAGACAAGAGTACTGGAGTGGGGTGCCATTGCCTTCTCCATTACTATAATGCACATCAGAGCAAACATACCAAGCCAAATATGTCACATGCCAAAATTGGAATTTTGTACTACATAAGGCCTTCTGCTCTTAAAGACAACAAATTAAAATCCTAAAATACAACTTATTTAGATACACATTTAGTTGATATATGTTTGTGATGTGATTTATCATAAAATTCTTCTTTTCATAATTTAGTACAAGCTTAAATCCAACAAGTCTAGACAGAATTCATTCCACTAGATTTTCATCTTCATTTTGTTTGAATTAATTCATGAGAGCTGTGCTATTATAAGTGTCAGAGCTTTCTCTTTTATTCATATTCTCTCTCATTTGTCATCAAATGAAATTAAAATGTATCTAAATAGTCAACACTTGTACCAACAGGTGCAACTGTATAGACATAGATGAAGATGCCACCTAAACTAAATTACTGGCTGGCAGGTAGCACCAGTATGTGACAATTCCTAATTATTATTTGTCAACTGATACACAAGTCCAAATTAGGCAAAGGAAAGACATTTTAGAGTGTCATTTTTGAGTATATGAAAATGAGGACTACATGCAGACTAAGTGTAACAAAGCCAACAATATTTCCTTTTTGGTATTTATGAATGTGTTTTATGAATCCCCCATGTTATACCATTCCCACTGTCACATTAAGCTCACAATCTTGTGATCACTTATGGAGGCTTATAACTCACCTCAATGATGCCAAAGTATTCATCTCACAGGGCTCAAAATGCCACTCATTTTCTCATATTTATCTTGTTTTCATCTTGCTATCCTCAGAGGAAATATGGTCCTTCATTATGTCAACCACTGTCCCTGCGATGCTTATCAGAATTATATGCTTCTATGAAACACTATTTCAAATTCTGCCTGTTCTATGAGGCTTTCCATTACTATGTTAACCTGAAATAATCTCTCACCTCTCAAGTATATGCTACTTGTTTCACACACATCATTATATTGCCTTGCATAGTGATGAGTATGTTATGATAAAGGCAAAAATTCCATGGCAAATTTCATGGACCACTAGAATTCTGTCAACACAGCAATCTTTATAAGTACTGTCTGCAGACTTATTCTGCAGACATATTCAAATCATTTCAAATGTCTACTTATTATTTTCAAATAGATTGTAGTTTGCAATTGATCTTAGCATTACAACCTTAATTTTTAATACAGGACTCATGAGATATGATGTGACATGTCTTTGTCTCAAGCATACTGTTATTCTTTTGAAGCTTTGATCATACACCATGATCTATCTCAACACCAGGCCTTTCTGCATGCCATCCTTTCTTCTTAGAATCCACCCTTCACAGATTCTAACATTCACTTGTGTGATATCTAATCATACTTCATCTTTCAGTTTAAAATTCCTTCTTCAGGGATGCCTTCCCTGGGCTCTAGGATTAGCTTTGTTGTTGTCACTGTTTTACACTTTCATAGTATGCTGCAATTTCACTCTACAGTATATTTCATAACCTGAGTTTATGGACCAGTGGTGACTAATATAAATACTCTCCAGTAAAGATTTCTAATCTTTATTACTCCCAAAATTTAGGGTAAGAGAGGAATCTATATATTCTGTCCAAAACAACTCTAATTAAACTCTATTACCCTCCCATAATCTTTAGCACCTATAAATTCCTAGGATGATCCTGGTTTTCTAAACCTATAGAATTTTCTTTATAGTCATTTCATTCTACTTAAAACCTCTTGGTCTCTTAATCTTTCTCCCCCATAGTATGTTCAGCTCTGCATAGTCAATGTGTCACCAATGTATAATTTACTGGAGTGGTATACAATTCCTTATGAGCTCGGGGACTGTGGTTCTTTTTCCATTCTAAGTGCTTTTTTTCTTAATACTCTACTTACAAAACAAGTGACGCATTTTTAATTCTTTGCCTGTATTGGGAGAAGGAATGTTTATGAATGCCTACATTTGATAATATATATTTCATTAAGCATTTAAAAAATTTTAATTAATACCTTTATGCCTAAATGGACTTCTTTCTTTCACTTTCTTATACCTAAATAGAGGGTCAGCTCTAAATGAGTAAAGAATGTTACCTAGTTTTGTTCAATGTTCTATCTCCAGAACCTAGTGCTATATTTTGCACACAGATTTGCTAAATAAGTCTTTGTCAAATAAATGAATAGTGAGCAAAAAATCAATAAAATCACAATTTGGCAGCAATCTTGACAACTAAAGTACTGAGTGGAGGTTTAAAAAATTGAGTGTGGAAGTTTAGGAAGGGATGCAGAGGAAAAGTAATAGTGAATATGGATAAATAAAGGAATAGTAAACTAATCCATGGAATATAAGCTATTGCCTCTGTATTGAAGAGCTTGTAGTTTTCCTTACTCTTTAACATTTATTACCTAAATCAAGATACAGTGTTAGCCTTGATGGAACAGGAGTTCTGGGAGAGAATGGATACATGTACATATGGCTGAGTCCCTTTGCTGTTCACCTTAAACTATCATAACATAGTTAATCAGTTAAACTCCAAATAAGATGGATTCAATACAGTCTTGTGCCAAAACAGAAAGATAGATCAATGGAACAGGATAGAAAGCCCATGGATAAACCCACATACCTATGGTCAATTAATCTATGACAAAGGAGGCAAGAATATACAATGGAGAAAAGACAGCCTCTTCAATAAGTGGTGCTGGGAAAACTGGACAGCTATATGTAAAATAATGAAATTAGAATACTCCCTAACACCATACACAAAAATTAACTCAAAATGGATCAAGACCAAAATGTAAGGCTGGACTCTTAGAGGAAAACATAGGCAGAACTCTCATTGACATAAATCTATTTTGACCCACCTCCCTGAATAATGAAAACAAAAAACAATCAAATAGGACTGAATTAAACTTAAAAGCTTTTTCACAGCAAGTGAAAATGAAAGTCATTCAGTCATGTCTGACTCTTTGTAACCCTGTGGACTATACAGTCTATGGAATTCTCCAGGCCAGAATACTGGAGTGGGTAGCCGTTCCCTTCTCCAGCGGAATCTTCCCAACCCAGGGATCAAACCCAGGTCTCCCACATTGCAGGTGGATTCTTTACCAGCTGAGCCACCAGGGAAGCCCAAAATTCTATTAATTAAGTGAGTGAGTGAGTGAGTGAGTGTGTGAAAGTTGCTCAGCTGTGTCCAACTCTTTGCAACCCCATGGACTGTTGTCTGCCAGGTCCTCTGTCCTTGGAATTCTCCAGGCAGGAATACTGGAATGGGTAGCCTTTCCCTCTCTAGGGGATCTTCCCCACCCAGAGATCGAACCCAGGTCTCCTGCATTGCAGGCAGATGCTTTACCATCTGAGCCACCAGGGAAGCCCTAAAACTTAATATTGTTATTATGATAGTGGTGGTTGGGGTTTAATTACTAAGTTGTATCAGACTCTTTTGACCCCATGGACTGTAGACCACCAGGCTCCTCTGTCCATGGGATTTTCTGGGGAAGAATACTGGAGTGGGTTGTCATTTCCTTCTCCAGGGTATCTTCCAGACCCAGGGATGGAACCCAGATCTCCTGTGCTGAACGAAGTCTCCTTCATTGCAGGAAGATTCTTTGCCAATTGAGCCACCAAAGAATTCTGCAATGTGGGAGACTTGGATTCTATCCCTGGGTTGGGAAGAGCCCCTGGAGAAGGGAATGGCTATTCACTCCAGTATTCTGGCCTGGAGAATTCCATGGACTGTATAGTCCATGGGGGTCACAAAGAGTTAGACATGACTGAGTGACTTTCACTTTTACTACTTTGCACAGCAAAGGAAATAATAAACAAAAAGACAGTCCTCAGAATGGGAGAAAATATTTGCAAATGAAGCAACTGACAAGGGATTAATCTCCAAAATATACAAACAGCTCATGCAGCTCAATATAAAACAATAAATAATCCAATCAAAAATTGTGGGAAAAGCCTAAATAGACATTTCCCCAAAAAGACATACTGATGGTTAAAAAACACATGAAAAGATGCTCAATACCAGTCATTATTAGAGAAGTGCAAATCAAAATTAGAATGAGATAGTCATTGGTCAGAATGTGTTCATGTGCATGTGCATGTGTGTGTGTGCTCAGTCATTCTGACTCTTTGCAACCCCATGGACTGTAGCCCACCAGGCTCCTCTGTCCATGGAATTTTCCAGGGAAGAATACTGGAGCAGGTTGCCATTTCCTTCTCCAGGGAATCTTCCTGACCCAGGGACTGAACCTATGTATCTTGCATTAGCAGGCAGGTTCTTTACCAGCTGAGCCAGAATGGACATCATCAAAAAATGCACAAAACAATAAATGATGGAAAGGATGTGGAGAAAAGGTAATGCTCCAACACTGTTTGTTGGAATGTAAATTGGTAGAGCCACTATGGAGAATATTATGGAGGTTCCTCAAAAAGCTAAAAACAGAACTATCATATGACCCAGCAATCCTACTCCTGGGCATATACCAGGAGAAAACCATAATTCAAAAAGACACATGCACCCCAATGTTCATTGCAGCATTGTTACAATAGCCAGGACATAGAAGCAACTTAAATGTCCATTGACAGAGGAATGGATAAAGATGTGGTACATATATACAATGGAATATTACTCAGCCATAAAAAGGAATGAGATTGTGCCATTTGTAGAAACATTGATGGACCTAGAAACTGTCATACAGAGTGAAGTCAGAAAAAGAAAAACAAATATTGTATAATATTGCTTATATGTGAAATCTAGAAAAATGGTACAGATGAACTTATTTGCAAAGCAGAAACAGACATGGATGTAGAGAACAAATTTATGGATACCAAGGTAGGGGTGTGGGAAGAATTAGGAGATTGGGACTAACATATATACATTACTATGTATAAAATAAATAACTAATGAGAACCTGCTGTATAGCACAGAAAACTCTACTGCAATGCTCTGTGGTGACCTAAATGGGAAGGAAATCTACAAAAGAGGGGATATGTGTATCTGTGCTTTCCTGGTAGCTCTGTGGCAAAGAATTCACCTACCAATGCAAGAGATATACATTCAGTCCCTGGGCTGGGAAGATCCCCTGGAGAAGGAAATGGAAACCCACTCCAGTATTCTTGTCTGGGAAATCCCACGGACAGAGGAGCCTGGTGGGCTACAGTCCACGGGGTTGCAAGAGTCAGATATGACTTAGAGACTAAATAATAACAATATATGTATATGCATAACTGATTCACTGTGCCATACAGAAGAAAGGAACACAATATTGTAAAGTAGCTATACTCCAATAAAAATTATAAAAAATTAATTTTAAAAAAATGAGCAAATTCTGTAGGTACTACACTAGGCCTATAGTCAACAATTTTTTATTGTGTACTTAAAAGTTTTCTGAGGGTAGATCTCATGTTAAGTGTTCTTACTGCAATAAAGTAAAATAAAACAAAATTAAATTAAATAATAAAATATAATGAAAGTTTTAATTTTAAAAACATTCAACATTACCAAAATAAATCATTCAGCTTTATTGTCTCTATAATTCATTTATTCATTTTATTTTTTGTATAAAATTTTGTTTTCCACTTTTTTAGTTCTAGAATTTATGTTATATATTTGTTTTAAAATAGTGGGGTTAAATGTTTCCCCTATCTTGGATATAAATTCCCCTATACAGGATTTGCGCTGTATTTTTCTTGAGCATATTTTTAAACTATAAAGAAATTGGTGTAAAAGATAAATGTAAAGTTATTAATGCTGAATTATTATCATATACATATAGGTGCATATTTGCTTGATATTCTATGATGTAACATGCTATCATATGGAGTTTTATCTTTATGCATTGCTTTCTAACAACACTGAATTAGAGCAAGAGAAGTTTGTGTTCATTTTCTTTGGCTCTTTACTAACTGAATCTTTCAAACTGTCTCTTTACTTTGGTCAGTGTGGCTAGTTTAAATATCAATATATAGATACATATATCTTTATAAATATATATTATATATGTGTATATATATAGAGAGAGATATATAGGGAGAGAGGGAGACTTAGAGTCAATGGTTTAGCAAACATTCCTGATTTAGAGTATTCTAAATCCACATTTCATTGAAGTGCTTCTTTTTGCATGTTTGCTTTTAGGTTGTATTTGTCAAAATCTTGCCAGTTCCTTTCTGTGTATTGTTGAGACAAAAGTCCTTTCATTGACTGCTTCTCAATTTCCTTGTTGATGGCACCCATCAGACAAACAGGCCCTGAGCTAATTAGCAGAGCTTTGTTCTTCACTTCTCATTTCCTCAAATTCTCTGCAGGAAAGGAAACTTATGAACACTGTGTGAAATTCAATCATATACAAGATAATTATATAATAATAGTAAATATGCTGCAGAGATTTTTAATAAATTCAAGACATAATACACCAATCTATACATCAATAACTGGCAAAGGGACAATCACCATGAAAGTAGTTGGGGTAATATCCATGACGCCAAGTCACTGAATGCTCTTCCACTCCACAAAATTCAGAAAAGTAAGGTGCTCTATGGTCCACTGAGCCAATGCCTGTTTGATCTGACCTTATCTTATTTTCTGGAGCTAACATTAATAGCTGAATATTTTAGGCCTAGGAACTTTCTCATCTTTTGAGATAATAATAACAATGTACCATGGGGCTTTTAAAGGTATTATATGACAGTAATAGGACACAAAATAGCATTAAGAATATTACATGAAATTATTAAGTTAATGCATACCAATTGCTTGGCATGGTAACTTGAATACATGGTAAAAGCTTAACAAATATTAATATTAGTCATTATTGCTGTCATGTTGTTTCTGCTGCTGTGTGGTTATTGCTTCTTTTATTGTCATATTTAGTGAAAAGCTCCCATGTAAGAAAGTACATGACATTTATAACATAGGTAGAGTGACTGTATTTCCTCACCTGTGGCCTATGTTGATTGCATGTATGGAGAAAACCAAAGACTATATTGGAAAATCCTTGATAAGTAGGCTCATTAGGTGAAGAACACAATGTCAACCCATTTTATAAATACCTTCAGGCTCAGGATTAGATAGGGTTCAGTAGTCCTAGAGATTGCTCACAGATTTGCAATTTTCTTTGACCTGGAAAAAGAATCAATTCAATGCTTAAGATGTTAAAGTTGTACATCCATCTTTTGATATATTTCCCCTGAGTTGTCATTTGATGTATAGAGACAAGACAGTGACTGTTTGGATCCTAATTCATACGTACACCTGAGTAACCAACTCTGAGTTCATTTGGTACTGATAAGAGGGTCTCGGAAAGCTTTTGCTGAATGTGAATATTATGCATTTCTTATGTAACACTGTCTTTCAATTATCTTAGCAACATTTCCAGGATTAGAATTCCACCAAAGCAAGTTTTACTCAGGAGAGACTCAAATTAGCATACTTGTTAGGTCTTTTCTCTTACTTTTACTACCAAAACTTGCCCCATGGACTATACAGTCCATGGAATTCTCCAGGCCAGAATACTGGACTGGGTAGCCTTTCCCTTCTCCAGGGATATCTTCCCAACCCAGGGACTGAACCCAGTCTCCCACACTGCAGGCAGATTCTTTACCAGCTGAGCCACAAGGGAAGCCCAAGAATACTGGAATGGGTAGCCTATCCCTTCTCCAGCAGATCTTCCTGACCCAGGAATTGAACTGGGGTCTCCTGCATTACAGGTGGGTTCTTTACCAACTGAGTTATCAGTGAAGCCCGAGTTTGAGTTTATTTGTCTCTAAAATATATACTTAATTAAAACTTCCAGAAGGGAACTATATTTATGATTTTAGATAATAGGCTTTCTTATTACCTCTAAGAAGAGTCTTTCAAAATACCTTAATATGGACAGTAAAAACTTTCCTTCTTTAAAGAAGGTTTTTTTTTTCCTTTTAATACATCTGTCTCATCAAATTTTCAAATTTAAAGGGTATATGGAACAACAGTTATTATATGTAATGAGAACCACTGATGAAAATTTTCTGAACTTAGATAGTCCAAGTCTTTTACACAAGACTTGCACACAGTTCTAGATCTGTCCTTCAGTTCTGAAAAAAACTGAGTCCCCTTTTGGATAAAGTGGTTATCACAGAGTCCCTAAATAACTTTCTATCATTTTGTCTGCAAAAGCATTTTCTTAAAATGAGATAGCTTTATGAACCTACATAGTAAGGTGAAAAGCTCCCATAAATTCAGTAACATTAGTACAGACAGAAATTACAATACTTCAGTTACTGTCAGGAGCCAATCGGAAAACATAAGTTAATCTCCCTGACAATCCTGTTATGGGGAGAAGCAGTTTTCATTTGAAGTACTTGCTGACAAGGCTGCAACTGTATTAATACAAAACATGTCATTTAGCCTTAGGCCCCACATTTTGGCAGCTGAACAAAATGCAGAAGATTTTGCAGCTGCCTTTCACTATTGTACTGAGGCAGTTTTCAAGCACATCTCAAGTTTCTAGTGTGTTCATAGCTTGCTGTGTTGAATATGTGAGGGGTGGTAAAGAAATCACCCATGGCTTTGAGGAGTTTACAGTCCAATAGAGGAAAGAAGATGCAGTCCAAGAGAAAAAGAAAACTGAAGAAAATTATAAAGCAGTATGCCAACAAGTGCAAACCAAATACAAAACAAACTATCTTTGTAAAGGAACATGTGTGTTGATTGTGCAATAATAAGGCTGCATTTGGGTGATATTTTAGGTATGCAATTCTGTATCTATTTTACTCTACCCTTTTGGATGAATACAGGATATCACACAGGAAGCTGAATGATGAACCAGAAAAGATGGGGCTATGTCACCTAGACACCAATTCATACTACTTGTACTCTGTAGCATTTTTCACCTTAGCCATTCTTTGTCAAAGCCCAAGGCCAGGCCTGCCTCTCACTTGTTTCTCTCTTAAAACTGGACAATAACCAGATCTAGGAATTTTTCCTCTCCTGTTCATATTCAGTTTATACTTCTTAAAGCCTTCTACCCTAATTAGATTTGAAACTATGGGAAAGTGTTTTCTGAGCCTGACTTTTCTGGGTAAAAGCCACATATTTCTTTAATTCAAGAGGTGCTGGGCTTGTCTGGTGGAACAGTGGATCCACCTGCCAATGCAGGAGACACAGGTTCAATTCCTGGTCTGGGAAGATTCCACATGCCACAGAGCAACTAAGTCCAGGCACCACAACTACTGAGCCTGTGCTCTAGAGCTCGTGAGCTGCAACTACCAAGTCCACGTGCTGCAACTATTGAAGCCCACATCCTAGAGCCTGTTCTCTGCAATAAAAGAAGCCACCACAACAAGAAGTCCATGCACCACAACAAAGACTAGCCCCCACTCACCACAACTAGAGAGAGCCCTCACACGCTGAAATTTGGAAACCTGAGCTGAAAATCCCACTAATAACTAAATAACCACAAAGCATCTATGCTTGGAGAGGAGATTGGTGACAATTTAATCTTAAGATAAAAGTGAAATAAAATGGCCACCCTGGGCAAAAACATAGACGATAACACAGAAAGAGTGGTAAAGCTCTTTGAGGGAATAGAGATAAAATCTGAATTGAGCATGTGCAGTTATGAGAATGTCGTATCTTACAGTAACATAAACATAATGATGTAAGATATGAAAAAAAGGGGGTTGGCAGAGATATGAAAAGCAGTCAGGGCCATGGATACAGCTCTTATGGCTGGCAGAGCTGGAGTATGAACCCAATTAAGCCTGATTCCAAATCCTATACTCCGAACAGCTATACTGTGTCTTTGTTCAAACTTTTGCTTCTTCCTAGATTGTCCCTTCTATCTTTGCCTGTGAAAACCCTACCCTGTCTTCAGCATCATAACACTGTGCACCTGGGGCTGTCCCACTCTGACAATAACAATTGATATTCTCCTTTCATTTGGGAAGCATGGAAGTGTACTTCCCAGGGCTCTTTTGCTAGAAACCACACAGGCCCTGGGGTCCTCATTCCCTGGGAAGCAGTCCACATTCCCTGGGAGGCCCAGATAAAGGAAGGTCTTTCCAGGGCAAAGTGAGGTCTGGGGATCAGTTGGATCCACAAAACTTCATTTGAAAAAACATACTTCAGGGCCCTATCCTGTATCTCTTCAATCAAAATCTTTGGCTCCAGGCAAAGAAATTTCCAACAAATACTCCCAGATAATTCTGATGTATAATAAATTTTGAGAACCAGTAATTCAAGTTCTAGAGAGCTGACCAATATGCTAAGCCTTTGTTCATTTCAATGCTTTCATGTCATTAAGTCATCACAGCTGACTAATTCTCCTTTTCTTTTCTTTAGCATTAAAAAAGCAGAGTTGTGAATTGTAATTACTTCATCTGGGGCAAACATCACTAAACAACACCTGCCATCTCTCCTCTGTTCAGCTGTCCCACTTATGTGTCCCTAGTTACATTAGTTTTAGAAAAAATTCTTAGGAAAGATCAACTGAAAAAATTCACAAAAAGAAAAAACAGGAAATCAGTCAAAATATCAGCTGAATATAGAATTCCTCAGTCATAATTCATAGGGAAACAGACATTATATTGCAAATTAAAATTTCAAGTGATGAATTTAAGAATTCTAATAATCCAGATTTTCACACATTCTAAGGATATAAATGCAACTGACTGCTGTTTGTGTAAATATTCTTCTAATTTTTTATAACAAAGGAAGAAATTTAAAATTTTGTTTTGGAAATGGGGAGAGGAGTTACTAATTTTAAAATCATAATGGACTGAATAACTGTTGCCAATAAACATCTCTTAATTCTTAGAACCATAATGCAGCTGCCTCCTCTTTCCTGCTGGAGGAAAGTAACACATTTTTCCTGGAGCTGCCAACTACCTCCATGACATGCATGCATTAATAGTCCCTCAATATTATATTTGTTCAAACTTTTGCAGCTATGCTTATTTAACACAAATATACATACACACATATCTTTTTATGACAACTTGGCACTTTATTATAGACTCATAATGAATAGTTTGGTCTATTAAGTGTTCTGAACTTCAATATACTATATTGTTATATCAGAATTTTTCATACAGTATTTGCAAGTTAGCCCCCATGATAGACAGAAAAATAGATCAAGGTGTTGGATGGGAGAATTTGAGAAAGGTGATCAAATGTACAAACTTCCTGTTATAAGATATATAAGTGCTGGAGATATAATATACAACATGATAAATATAATTAACATAGCTATGAAATGTATTTGAAAGTTGCCAAGAGTAAATCCTACAAGTTCTACCCACAAGAAAAAAAATATTTTTTCTATACCTAGGAGGTAATGGATTCCAACTAAACGTGTTGTGGAAAGCATTTCATAATATATGTATATCAAGACATTATGCTATATACCTTAAACTTATATAATCTATATGTTAATTATATCTCAATGAAACTGAAAAATAATTTGCTGCAATGACATTTTGCTTTTGTCAAATATTTTTGAAGATTTCACAGATTATGTCCAATTGGATGGAATATAATTGGTTATATGAACATTTAACTTATATCTCACTTGAGCTATATACTGAAAGAAAGTGTTCAATGAAGTAAATGAATTAATCTAGATCAGCAGTCCCACACCTTTTTGGCACCAGGGACGGTTGGTCTCAAAGAAGACATTTTCCCAAGAACTGAAGAGGGGTGTTTTGGGGATGATTCAGGTGCATTACACTTATTGTGCACTTTATTTCTGTCATTATTACATAAGCTCCACCTCAGATCATCAGACATTAGATCCTGGAGGTTGGGGACCCCTGATCTAGAACATTAAAGACAGAGGGCAAAAGAGCAATCAAAAACTAAAATCATTTTGCCTGATTTATGCCATATTATCTTTTCATCCTTCTTAAAGTCACATAAAATTAGAGCTGTAGTTTCTACAACTAAAAATAAAAATAAATTCTAAAAATGAAAATGGTTCAGATGGTGAAAGAAAACAGACCTATGGTGAGATCAGTAGATGCTTGCCTTGATTTAAAAGAAAGAAAGAAAAACTATTATTTTTATTTATTTAATTTTATCTTTATGTTTTCAAGTTTTAACTTGATATCTGAAAGTATCAGTATAGCTAATTATCTTTTTATGTACTTGAATTTAAAGTTTAACAATTTTGTTTCTGTCATGAACTTAATTATATTTACAATGTGTATTACTTTATTCTTACTAGTAGATTCTGCTGTTTTCATGTTGGATTTTCATCATACTCTTTTATCAAAGAAGTGAAGAAGTGATGCTATAGTCTATATATTAAAATCCATTTCAATGAACCATTAACAAATTTCTGCATAAGTAAGCATGCATTTTAAATGCCTGACAGGAAAACAATACAGTTGCCCAAGGGAGTCATAGAATTAGACTATCCGCGCACACTAGAATGCTAGAATTTTATGACTCCCATGCAATTAATTTGTTTACAAGGAAAATTTATAGACTCCATTTTGGAAAAACTAAAATTTAACAAAAAAAGCAGCCAGCGTGAAACTAAGTACTGAACTAGACAAATGCAATAGGAACTAAAACTACTTCATGGAATATAATTAAAACATTTTACAAATAGTCTATTTCATGAAATAATACAGTAAGGCTTTGAAATTCTTTTTGGAATTTAAGATTATTTGAACCTGATAAAATTTGGAGAACTATCATTTATACCAGGAATTAATTACCCCAGGTTGTTGTAGACTCCTTAATATTTAGAAGAGGTATTATGTGATTGTGGGGTGATTGAAACTATTTCCTTTTTAATGGTCAGGACAATAAAATTAATGATGACACAGAAAATTATAGCTGTGAGGAGCTCTTGCACACATTGTCTCATTTGAACAAACTGGTGATGCAATTCTGAACGGTTACAATTTATACATGAGAAAGTGCAAGGGACTTGTAACTGGTTCAGAGTCACATTGCTAATAAATGGTGAAGATGGAAATCAAATTCACATCTTCCATGTCTACTGTACCATATGGATCAGGAATGCCACACCATCACTCTCAATTTTAAACTCACTTTCACATTCATCTTCACCATCATTATTTTCTTTGGCCAGGTTTTTCTGTTCCATTTACAAATAGCTGTGAAAAGAAGAGAAGCGAAAAGCAAAGGAGAAAAGGAAAGATATTCCCATTTGAATGCAGAGTTCCAAAGAATAGCAAGGAGAGATAAGAAAGCCTTCCTCAGTGATCAATGCAAAGAAATAGAGGAAAACAATAGAATGGGAAAGACTAGAGATCTCTTCAAGAAAATTAGAGAGATTCAAATCCTGAAAGATGATGCTGTGAAAGCGCTGTACTCAATATGCCAGCAAATTTGGAAAACGCAGCAGTGGCCACAGGGTTGGAAAAGGTCAGTTTTCATTCCAATCCCAAAGAAAGGCAATGCCAAAGAATGTTCAAACTACAGCACAATGAACTCATCTCACACGCTGTTAAAGTAATGCTCAAAATTCTCCAAGCCAGGCTTCAACAGTACGTGAACCGTGCACTTCTAGACATTCCAGCTGGTTTTATAAAAGGCAGAGGAACCAGAGATCAAATTACCAACATCCACTGGATCATCAAAAAAGCAAGAGAGTTCCAGAAAAACATCTACCTCTGCTTTATTGACTATGCCAAAGCCTGTGCCTGTGGGGATCACAATAAACTGTGGAAAATTCTGAAAGAGATGGTAATACCAGACCACCTGACCTGCCTCTCGAGAAACCTGTGTGCAAGTCAGGAAGCAACAGTTAGAACCGGACATGGAACAGAGTGGTTCCAAATAGGGAAAGGTGTACATCAAGGCTCTATATGATCACCCTGCTTATTTAACTTATATGCAGAGTACATCATGAGAAACACTGGGCTGGAAGAAGCACAAGCTGGAATCAAGATTTCCGGGAGAAATATCAATAACCTCAGATATGCAGATGACACCACCCTTATGGCAGAAAGTGAAAAAGAACTAAAGGGCCTCTTGATTAAAGTGAAAGAGGAGAGTGAAAAAGTTGGCTTAAAGCTCAGCATTCAGAAAACAAAGATCATGGCATCTGGTCCCATCACCTCATGGCAAATAGATGGGGAAACAGTGGAAACAGTGGCTGATTTACTTTTCTGGGCTCCAAAATCACTGCAGATGGCGATTGCAGCCATGAGATTAAAAGATGCTTACTCCTTGGAAGAAAAGTTATGACCAACCTAGACAGCATATTAAAAAGCAGAGACATTACTTTGTCAACAAAGGTCCGTCTAGTCAAGGCTATGGTTTTTCCAGTGGTCATGTATGGATGTGAGAGTTGGACTATAAAGAAAGCTGAGCACTGAAATGCTTTTGAACTGTGGTGTTGGAGAAAACTCTTGAGAGTCCCTTGGACTGCAAGGAGATCCAACCAGTCCATCCTAAAGGAGATCAGTCCTGGGTGTTCATTGGAAGGACTGATGTTGAAGCTGAAACTCCAATACTTTGGCCACCTGATACAAAGAGCTGACTCATTGGAAAAGACCCTGATGCTAGGAAAGATTGAGGGCAGGAGGAGAAGGGGACAACAGGGATGAGATGGTTGGATGGCATCACTGACTCAATGGACATGGTTTGGGTGGACTCCAGGAGTTGGTGATGGACAGGGAGGCCTGGCGTGCTGCGGTTCATGGGGTTGCAAAGAGTTGGACACGATTGAGTGACTGAACTGAACTGATCAACAGGGAACTTCTAATTTTAAGTTTCAGCCATAAACTTTGCCTTCATAGGTTATATAGGGTCAGATCAGGTGAATATTTTTAGTCATGTCTGATTCCTGCTGTGCATAAGACACTTGATTCCTTCTGTTACAAATCTAATCATTAGTACCAGATTCTTTACTCTTCCTGATATTGTTCCCCAATGTGGAATATTTTTTCAACTACTTATAGTAATGATCCAAATAAGTTAGAGAAGGGACTGAATTTACACATCAGTCTTCAACATCACTGCAGATAGTATAAATAAACTGATGTTTTACATTCCAGTGTCATTTTACAATCTATTCAATTTTAAATATAGAGTTATTGTTTTGTTACAAAGTGTTTTATTTATGAAAATATTAAGTTGATGCAAAGTTTATACAGAATTTATTACCAATAAGTAATTAATCATTTAAGGAAAACAGATATATATGCAGCAATTAGCATGCATATATGTGTATATATGTGTATATATATATTTACACACACATATTAAAATGCTGAATTATATATACACACATATAATTCAGTATTTAATTCTGAAAGTCTTTTATTAACAAACAAAATCAATATAGTGTCCATTTATCTTCTATTTAAATTGCAATTACAATTTGGTCATTCAAACTCAGCATAACATTCTTTTCAACTTTCCTAATGATAATATTAGATATACTACTTACCTATTTTTAATTCCATAATTTTTCTGGAGAATTACAGTATTATGGAATTATGTAGTAGTCTTGTAACATGAACTAAAGCAAAATAGGGTCATAAATCCCATTTCTAATTATAACATACTCTGCATAATTAAATGTTTGGTTAATTAAGCAAATAGATATTGGGTTTACTTCTATGCAAGATATTTTAAATACAATAAATTATGATCTAAATTTTGGGAATTGGTTGCTATTTCTCTAATATACAATACCCTTTGGTTAATCTAGGATAAAATGCTAATTTGTAATGATAAGTTTAGAATGATTTGTGTTCACAAGATCATATCAATATTTTCTCAAATATATGTCTCAGATTACCACATAAAGATACTTTGCTTTTATGATTCATCAACTCTATTATTTTTATATTTTTAAAAATTCCAATTATGAATAGGAATTATATCTAACATACAGAAATCTTGGGGATTTTCACCCAAATCACCTTTCTACTTATCAAATATTTTCAGTATTTTGAGAGACATATTCTTTCAGACTATCTAAAATCCTCAAATACCTTCAGCTATATGTTTATTAGTGCTACTAGAGAAATACTCCTTCACAGGTACAAAAATATTCTGAGCTGAACTCATTCCTGTTTTTACTTAAACAAATAAAAGTGAAACTTGCTGTCCATTGGAGATCTTAGAAAATTCAAAAGTTTTAAAAATTATTTAATTATTTTAAGACCCTGATGCTGGGAAACATTGAGGGCAAGAGGAGAAGGGAGCAACAGAGGATGAAATGGTTGAATGTCATCACCAACTCACTGGAGGTGAGTTTGAACGAACTCCGGGAGGTAGTGGAGGACAGGGGAGACTGGCGTGCTGCAGTCCGCGGGATTGCAAAGATTCGGACATGACTTAGAGACTGAACAACATCAATTATTTTTATAGTATTAGCTTCTTTATTTGACATGAATCATGAATTAGAATTCAGAGAGATACGTTTATCTCAAAAATATGTTAAAACACTCTGACTAGCCCCTGATGTTGGTAATAAAAACCAATTACTTGCAAGTTTGGTACATTCAATTCCAAAACTGGTAATAACCAAATATGCATGTGTGTGTACCTTCTCAGTTGCTAAGTTGTGTCTGACTCTTCTGCAACCCCATGAACTGTAGCCTGCCAGGTTCCTCTGTCCATGGAATTCTCCAGGCAAGAATACTGGAGCAGGTTACCATTTCCTTCTCCAGGGGATCTTCCCCACCCAGGGATCAAACCTGCATCTCCTGTATTGGCAGGAAGATTCTTTACCACAGAGCCACCAGGGAAGCCCAATAAGCAAATATCACAATATATTACATGACTGAAGAGCGACAATTAATTACTCGTCCTAGTAGTGAGTGGTATTTGTTTTGAATCTATAGCTGTGTACCATCATCACATGTCTCTGGGCTGATCAGAAGAATCAGTCTTCACTGTGCTTCTAAATCCTATTTACTTAGCTTCCTTATTGTCTCATCTTTACAGTTATCTTTTGACAGTTTATCTCTAAATGCTGGTCATGGAAAAGAACCAAACCTGAAGAAGCCAATCTGATATCAGCCAATCTGATATATTACTTCCTGTAAGCACATATTATTGAGAGAATATTTTCTTAGATTGTGAACTTGAAATTTACATGAAAATACTGAGATGGGTAAAGGAAAATAATTAATATTTTACTGGGTACTGAAAATTCCTTCAGAAGTTTTTACAATACTTATATAAAACAAAATTTAAATAATTTATATATATATATGTATATATATATAAGTTTTAATCCTATGGCTTTCAAATTTTTTCTTGCACATAAATCACCTAAAAAGCTTGTTTAAAATGCAGCTTCCTTTTATCAAAGATCAAAATTATGAGACTGAGACCTGGGGACTTGTGTTTATAACAAGTTATCCATGAATGACTCTAATGTTTTTTTATCTGTGGTTCACATTTTCACTACATTCTGCAATCAGCAAGCTAATGGGGGTCACAATCATTCTCTTCAGTTTACTAAAGCTTTAGGAAATATAAATAGATGTTGCAAATGTAGACAAGAGTTATTGATTTAAAAAGCCATGATTAAAATGTTCTGCCTCATTTTTAGTCAGGTATGGCCTATTTTTCTATCAGAGCATAAATGAATGCATATGGACCTTCTAAGTCATGGGTGCTACTGGAGAAACAGTCCCAGAAGTAGTCATGGAGGGATATTTCACTCTGGTGGCTAAAATACAGCATCCATGAGTATATGGTAATAGAATTTTGTGCTGCAGGCATGCACTTAGTAATGAATAAAAGGTCAAGATAAAGTATCTGGATGTAACAATGGGTAATTAGAGCACAGTAATGGGAAATTTGGGGCAAGCAATACTTCAAAGTCATGACCAGTAAGCAGTAGACATCAGTTAGATATGTTTTATGGCAAACGAGTCTTGAATTTATGAAAGGACAAGGAAATAGGCAAACTACTAGAAAATAAACTATTAAAAATCCATCCACATATGTATCATCATTTTCATTATAAGAACCTGCTACAAATGTGATGACCCATTCTAAACTTACTGAATTTTTCTGTAGCATCCATCACATCATTTTGTGCCTTATTTTTTCCCTCTCCACATATAACCACTGCCTTTCAGTACTCTTTCTCTTGCCAGTATATTTAAGCCCTCATTAAGCCTATGGATATGCTCATTGTTCTGAAAACCAGGGATAAAAACAATATCCATCTATATAACAGGCTAAAAAACTGTATTTTCAAGTCCATAATCCAGAATAAGAGCTATTCATATTACTTCATAAGAGTAGACTAGAACAAATACAGACCTTCGTCGGTCTTTTGTCCAAACTCTATTCCTCAGTTTGTCCTCCTCTTGACATCTCTGGCCATTTCACTTGCTTTCCACTTTTGTCTTCACTTCCTTCTTCTTATTTGCACATGCCGTTTCCTCTCACATAGTTTTCTATTTTAACTGAGCTTTACTATTTTGACAAAGCATAACTCGACTGTGTTTTAATTTTCTACTGCTGCATAGCAAATTACCATGAACTTAGTGGTTTAAACAATGCAAATTCTTTATCTTACAGTTTACATGGATAGGAGTCTAGGCATTGAATAGCTGGGTCCTCTGCTCAGGGCCTTACCAGGCTGAAATCAAGGTATTGATCAGAGCTTGTGTCTTATCTAAGGCTCAGGTTTCTTTCCAAGCTCATGTGGTGGTTGACACACTCCATTTCTTTTCAGCTCTAGAACTCACAAAATGCATAAAGGCTGAATTTTCAAAACCAGGATGACCAGAACCTTTTGACACTTGATCTTTTAAAGCCTCCTCTGAGACATCAAGGCCATGGAGTATTAGCTTCCTTTTGTTTAGTATCCTAATCAAAGGAGTAATATCTAATCATATTCACAATTTCTACCCATACTCGAAAGGAGGTAATTATGTGGGTCATATATATTGGAAGTAAGGATTTTGTAGCTCATCTAGAATTCTAAGTAGCACAGACTGTTCCATATAATTATTCTCCTAGTTGGCAGGGAGCTCATAGGCTTTTCTTGCCCAGTTCTTAGGAGAGTACCTACTCAGCTCATCTTTCTTCTCAGGTAGGATGCAGGAACTGGGCAGCCCATGTCACCATGGGGTATCCACAAGTGTATCCACACCTGAAGGTATTGAACTTCTAATCTGATTTGAGGGGCTTCTGTTCTAACCATCAGATAAAAGCTTCCCCAATTCATCTTGAGGCTTCTCTGGTGGCTCAGAGGGTAAAAAATCTACCTGTAATATGAGACACCCGGGTTCCAACCCTAGGTCAGAGAGATCCCTTGAAGAAGGGAATGGCAACCCACTCCAGCACGTGCTTGTTTGGAGAATCCCATGGATAGAGGAGCCTGGTGGGCTACAGTCCATGGGGTCACAAAGAGTAGGATACAACTGAGTGACACTTTGACTTTACTTCTCATTTCATCCAATGACAGGGACATATAATTTGTGTCTGAACATATGAGTGAAAGTGGCAGTTGATAACATTAAACCTACAGTGCTGGACCTCAACAGGGTTTTTGAATCTGCTCTTATCAATTTTTCTGATTTTGCAGGTTTTATCTAGAATAATTTGCTATCCTAACTTTTAACATAAAATTGATAGGCTGTCCATTTTATTTTAATCCTTGAGAAGAAGCCTCTACTACCCCCTATTTCATTCTATTTCTCTATCTTTCATTTTCTACTGCCCTGAGTGTTTTCAAAGTATCTATGATTTATTCTGTATGAATTTTGGAGTTATCTTTAGTAATCATATTTATATCTGAAATAAATAAGTTTTAATTACTTTAATCACATAAATTAAGCATCCAAGTTGATAACATGTTTTACTGCATAAAAAACCTTATTTTGCATATTAATACAAGGTAATGCAGAATAGTTATAAATATGGAACATTGATGTTCATAAATTCATCATGTTTATTCTATTTCAAATTAAATTCACACACAGTTCTTATTTCCTGTAGTAAAATTTTATAAATTTATTTTGTTTATGGTTAGAGATCACTGATTGTTTTATGAAGAGATGCTTGTAGAGAAACCTATGCAATATGGTCTGCAGTTACAAGTACAGATTTTCACTTTGAGCACAGCTACAGAAAAAAAATAACATGTCAAAAAAGAGGAAAACACAATATAGTCAGATTGTCCATTTTTAAATTATTTTGCATTAGTTAAGCAATGGTATTCTCTAATGGTGCCCTATGCCATACATCAATTTTATGGTTACCTATGACTTAAAACACAATTTTCTTCCTAGAGCGGTGAGAGATGAACTTTTAAAAATAATAAGACAGTTTGTCTCTGGTGGAGGCGTGGGTTGGTGGTGGCCTGCTGCAGGGTTAGGGGCACTGAATGTAGTGGTACTTGCATGGGATCTTTTGAGGGAGGTCACCATTATCTTCATTACCTCCACCATAGTTTGAAAAAAGTGAAAATAAACTCCCTTAGTCCTGTCCAACTCTTTGAGACCCCATGGACTGTAGTTTACCAGGCTCCACTGTCCATGGGCTTTTCCAGGCAAGAGGACTGGAGTAGATTGAACCCAGGTCTCCTGCATTGCAGGCAGACGCCTTACCATCTGAGCCACCAAGGTGCTAGTTTTGCCCATAGTTTGGCCCCAGGTAAATAGCAGGGAGGGAACACAGCTCCACCCATCAGCAGAAAATTGGATTAAAGATTTACTGAACATGGCCTCACCCATCAGAACAAGACCCAGTTTTCCCCTCAGTCAGTCTATCTCATCAGGAAGCTTCCATGAGCCTCGTAACATTCTCCATCTGAGGGAAGACAGTCTGAAAACCACAATCATGGAAAACTAACCAATCTAATCACATGGACCACAGCCTTGTCTAACTCAATGAAACTATGAGCCATGCCATACAGGGCCACCCAAGATGGATGGGTCATGGTGGAGAGTTCTGACAAAATGTGGTTCACTGGAGAAGGGAATGGCAAACCACTTCAGTATTCTTGCCTTGAGAACCCCATGAACAGTATGAAAAGGCAAAAAGATAGGACACTGACAGATGAACTCCCCAGGTCGGTAGGTGCCCAATATGCTACTGGAGATCAATGGAGAAATAACTCCAGAAAGAATGAAGAGACAGAGCCAAAGCAAAAACAGCACCCAGTTGTGGATGTGACTGGTGATGGAAGTAAAGTCCGATGCTGTAAAGAACAATACTGCATAGGAATCTGGAATGTTAGGTCCATGAATCAAGGTAAATTGGAAGTGATCAAATAGGAGATGGCAAGAGTGAACATTGACATTTTAGGAAGCAGTGAACTAAAATGGACTGGAATGGATGAATATTAACTCAGATGACCATTATATCTACTACTGTGGGCAAGAATCCCTTAGAAGAAATGGAATAGCCATCATAGTCAACAAAAGAGTTCAAAATGCAGTACTTGGATGCAATCTCAAAAACGACAGAATGATCTCTGTTCGTTTCCAAGGCAAACCATTCAATAGCATGGTAAATCCAAGTCTATGTCCTGACCAGTAATGCTGAAGAAGCTGAAGTTGAATGGTTCTATGAAGACCTACAAGACCTTTTAGAACTAACACCCAAAAAAGATGTCCTTTTCATTATAGGGGACTAGAATGCAAAAGTAGGAAGTCAAGAAACACCTGGAGTAACAGGCAAATTTGGCCTTGGAGTACAGAATGAAGCAGGGCAAAGGCTAATAGAGTTTTGCCAAGAGAATGTACTGGTCATAGCAAACACCCTCTTCCAACAACACAAGAGAAGACTCTACACATGGACATCACCAGATGGTCAATACCAAAATCAGATTGATTATATTCTATTCTACTTGCAGCCATAGATGGAGAAGCTCTATAAAGTCAGCAAAAACAAGACTGGGAGCTGACTGTGGCTCAGATCATGAACTCCTTATTGCCAAATTCAGACTTAAATTGAAGAAAGTAGGGAAAACCACTAGATCATTCAGATATGACCTAAATCAACTTCCTAATGATTATATAGTGGAAGTGAGAAATAGATTTAAGGGACTAGATCTGAGAGACAGAATGCCTGATGAACTATGGACAGAGGTTCGTGACATTGTACAGGAGGCAGTGATCAAGACCATCCCCAAGAAACAGAAATGAAGAAAAGCAAAATGGCTGTCTGATGAGGCCTTACAAATAGCTGTGAAAAGAAGAGAAGAGAAAAGCAAAGGAGAAAAGGAAAGATATATTTACCCATTTGAATGCAGAGTTCCAAAGAATAGCAAGGAGAGATAAGAAAGCCTTCCTCAGTGATCAGTGCAAGAAATAGAGGAAAACAATAGAATGGGGAAGACTAGTGATCTCTTCAAGAAAATTAGAGATACCAAGGGAACAGTTAATGCAAAGATGGGCTCAATAAAGGACAGAAATGGTACAGAACCAACAGAAGCAGAAGATATTAAGAAGAGATGGGAAGAATACACAGAAGAACTGTACAAAAAATATCTACATGAACCATGGTGTGATCACTCACCTAGAGCTAGACATCCTGGAATGTGAAGTCAAGTGGGCCTTGAGAAGCATCACTATAAACAAAGCTAGTGGAGGTGATGGAATTCCAGTTGACCATTTCAAATCCTAAAAGATGATGCTGTGAAAGTGCTGTACTCAATATGCCAACAAATTTGGAAAACTCAGCAGTGGCCACAGGACTGGAAAAGGTCAGTTTTCATTCCAATCCCCAAGAAAGGCAATGCCAAAGAATGTTCAAACTATAGCACAATTGCACTCATCTCACACACTAGCAAAGTAATGCTCAAAATTCTCCAAGCCAGGCTTCAACAGTACATGAACTGTGAACTTCCAGATGTTCAAGCTGGATTTAGAAAAGGCAGAGGAACCAGAGATCAAATTGCCAACATCCACTGGATCATCGAAAAAGCAAGAGAGTTCCAGAAAAACACCTACTTCTGCTTTATTGACTATGCCAAAACCTTTGACTGTGTGGATCACCATAAGCTGTGGAAAATTCTGAAGAGATGGGAATACCAGACCTCCTGACCTGCCTCTTGAGAAACCTGTATGCAGGTCAGGAAGCAACAGTTAGAACTGGACATGGAACAAATAGGACTGGTTCCAAATAGGGAAAGGAGTACGTCAAGGCTGTATATTGTCACCCAGCTTATTTAACTTATATGCAGTTACATCATGAGTAATGCTGGGCTGGAGGAAGCACAAGCTGGAATCTGCTGGGAGAAATATCAGTAACCTCAGATATGCAGATGACACCATTCTTATGGTGAAAGGGCAGAAGAACTAAAGAGCTTCTTGATGAATGTGAAAGAGGAGAGTGAAATGTTGGCTTAAAGCTTAACATTCAGAAAACTAAGATCATGGTGTCCGGTCCCATCACTTCATGGCAAATAGATGGGGAAACAGTGGAAACAGTGGCTGACTTTATTTTGGGGGGCTCCAAAATCACTGCAGATGATGACTGCAGCCATGAAATTAAAAGATGCTTACTCCTTGGAAGAAAAGTTATGACCAACCTAGACAGCATATTAAAAAGCAGAGACATTACTTTGCCAACAAAGGTCCATCTAGTCAAGGCTATGGTTTTTTCAGTAGTCATGTATGGATGTAAGAGTTGGACTATAAAGAAAGCTGAGCACTGAAGAATTGATGCTTTTGAGCTGTGGTGTTGGAGAAGACTCTTGAGAGTCCCTTGGACTGCAAGGAGATCCAACCAGTCCATCCTGAAGGAAATCATTCCTGAATATTCATTGGAAGGACTGATGTTGAAGCTGGAGCTCCTTTATTTTGGCCACCTGATGCGAACAACTGACTCATTTGAAAGACCCTGGATGCTGGGAAATATTGAAGACGGGAGGGGAAGGGGATGACAGAGGATGAGATGGTTGTATGGCATCATAGACTCAATGGACATGAGTTTGAGTAAACTCTGGGAGTTGGTGATGGACAGGGAGGCCTGGCATGCTGCAGTCCATGGGGTTGCAAAGAGTTGGACACGACTGAGCGACTGAACTGAACTTGAAAGCCAAATAGGAAAATTCATTGGTTATGCTGTTTCTTTATCAGAACAGTCACTACAATATGGGTTTATTTTTGAGTTCTTCCTAGGAAAACTTTCCTTGGTGTGGGAAAGGCAATAATCACTACCATTTACTGAGCACATACATAGTACCAGTTCTATATATATATGTATATTATTTCTAAGTTTTAGAACTACTCTGCGAAGCTGGTATTAACATTCCAGTTCAGGAAGGGGAACACATGTAAATCCATGGCTGATTCATGTCAATGTATGGCAAAAACCACTACAATATTGTAAAGTAATTAGCCCTCCAACTAATAAAAATAAATGGAAAAAAAAAAAGAATGCTGAAAAGAGTTTTCATTTTTAGCTGCAGTTTCCCTTCAGTATTATTTCATTTTTATTTTGCAAATTTACTTTGCTTCACCACAAAGCTCACAGGAAAAATGGGGTGGTAGAGAAGCTCTTGTGTCATCCAGCACTGCTATAGAGGAAAGTGTTCTGTTTAAGCAGACATTCTTACAGCACTTTAAAGAGTACTGGGTAAGTGTATAAGAAATGCTATTAGTTATGAAGTTAGAATTTAAAAATACAACAATTCCTCAATAAAAATCCCTCAAATAACCTTCATGTAAAATCTCCTGGATTTAAACAAAACTGCATAAATCCTGTGAGGCAGAGTTGCTTATATTTACAGAAGTCACACCAACAACTATTACCTCACTACATATGTTTTTGCCCAAGGGAGACCTAGAAGAATCCATTCTAGATATACTTGAAGTCAATAATGAATATGTACTCTTCTTTCTCTACTCCCTTCTCCCTTAACAATCTACCCTCTACTCTCAGCTCCTTTTTCACATCTTTTCTTCACTCCCTTCTCTCTTTTCAAAATCAAAGGATCATAATCAGTTTGTTAAGCTTTGATTGACTGGTTCTTCATACTTCAACTCCATGATGCACTTGAGAAGTTGCAAGCATTAACAAGAAAACATAGATTATCTACTGATTGAAACATTTGGTTGAGAAGTGGGCAGGTGGGGGTTGAGAGACAAGGGGCAGGTGGCTCAAATCACACCAGCCAGCAAGCAAGTTCCGAAGATCAACTTAATAGATCTCTTTGTTATCTTTACTCCACATGTTGGAGTGTGGAGTAGTGTTAACCACACACTTGTAGAGGGCCTCTCATTTTCTCTGCACTCTCAGTCGACAGTTAGTGAGCTCTGTCACACAAAGGTTACATCTTGATATTGATCTACAGGAAAGGATTTGGATTTTCATTCTCTGGACACAGAATATGTGATACGGATGGGAGAAATGAGAGTCCTGTGAGCTTTCAATATCTCCAATTTAAATACCCAGTGAAACATGAAGGTTTGAAGGTTTTATTGTTATTGGTTGTTTTTAACAACAACAAAAAACTCCTGAGAGAAAACCAACTTCATGTGGAGGAGTCTTCAGTATGTTCAGTAGTCTTCAGTATGATCCTTTCGCAAAGGATCCATAAATGCTTACTCCATTCCAGAAAGTAGCATTATAGTAGAGCATTTATGGGGTGAGCTTTCTGGCTTCTCTGACTCTGAAAAATGGACAATGTAAATATTAGGAGAAAACTGGAGGATGAATGCCTTTCCTGACCTCTTACATTCTTCTGTACTTTGTCTACAGTAAACCTCAAAAATCCTTTAACTGAACTTTTGGAAAAGATAGGTATGTGTTACTTCCACCACATCACTAAGTCTTAACTAAGAGTAAAATATCAGGACCATGTGTTCAGATTTTTCAAAATAGGCATTATTTGGGCCCCAACCCAAACCTACTGAATCATAATCTAACAAAGCACTCTGATACAATCAGTAGACTTCTATCTAAGAAATAGCTACTGGACTGGGATGGGGAATACATGTAAATCCATGGCTAATTCATTTCAATGTATAACAAAAACTACTGTAATGATGTAAAGTAATTAGCCTCCAACTAATAAAAATAAATGGAAAAAAATAAATAAAATAAAAAAAAGAAAGAAATAGCTACTATGCTAGATAACTCATTAAAGGAGATATCACACCTGTTTTCTTTAGAACCTGGGTAACAGTTTTTCTGAGATAGAAACTCAAGAATAAGACTTTAGGTTTTAAGATATATATATATTTTTAAGTTAAGTACTGTTAAGTATAGGCTTCCCTGGTGGCTCAGTGGTAAAGAACCCATCTGCCAGTGCAGGAGATGTGGGTTCATCCCTGGGTTGGAAGAGCATCTGGAGAAGAAAATGGCAACCTACTCCAGTATTCTTGCCTGGGAAAATCCCATGGACAGAAGAGCCTGGTGAGCTACAATCTATGGGGTCACAAAGAGTCAGACACAACTGAGCTACTAAACAATTGTTAATTATGCTTTTAAGAATAAACATCAGCTTGCATTCTCAGTAGTGGTACATGATGTTTCCTATTGCTCCCAGATCATTGCCAACAGTTAATAATATGCCAAATATACCTCAATAAAGCTGTCAAAATATTTTGGGACAATTTTCATCATTTTAATTTATTTTTCTATTTTCAGGAGAAAAATACATAATATCTATATGAATAGATATTATTAACACATGTTTATTGAATGTTCACTAGAATTCAACTGTTAAACTTATCTAATTCTGGGGCCACTGGTAGTGGCGGGCAATTTTTATCATCAACATCTGTTTCTTTCAGGTTTTGGTATTGGGAAAGGGGGTCCAAATTCCAACTAATGTCTTATGTTATTCAAAAGTAGAATTATCTAATATACTTTATATCCCTCAAATAACTGTTATGTTATAGATGTAGTAGAAGTTCAACAAATTTTAATAGGTAAGTGAATGAATTAATTAATAAAGTTTAAATATAGAAAATGTGTGATGCTTGATGGAGCAACTGATATTTTTTCAGGGAAACATAAAATCAATCCAGATGCTTAGGAGAGATGATTACACAGTCTCTGGGTCCATATCAAGTAATTTCTAACACATTAAGATAATGTTCCCAAAGCATGGAGAATATTCCCTATGTTGCCATGCTATGCGATTCTGCATAGACTCACAGAAATATTGCTTTTCAGGCTATAGAAGATGGGAAGAGTATCCAGGAATCATCTAATCAAATTGTAACACCTGAAGCTGACAAATGGCTATATCATGTTAAACAGGTGATTGTCTCTTCTTTTCTACAAGCATCTTGAGGTGACGGAACAACCTGGTTGACTGTTATCCAGTTTTACTTTAATCTTTATGTTGTTTATTTTAATCACACTGATGGTTGACAAGATCTTAAAATATACACATTTTGTGAATTCCCCTAGTCTTCCCCTTTAAAGAATTGTACATAGTTCAGATGTATGCCCCACAATATTATTGAAAGGTTAAATGTCTTTTGCCAGGGTTCCTTTTCTTTCCAATTATACTTTTTTCAGCTTATTGAGGTATTATTGACAAATAAAAACTGTATATATTTAGGTTGTACTATATGATATTTTGATATATTATACATTGTGAAGTGATTACCATGGTGAAGATAATTAACATGTCTTATCTCCTCACTTACTTACCATTTGTGTGTATGTGGTGAGAACATTCAAAACCTACTGTCTTAGGAAATTCAGAGTATATAATACAGCATTATATACTGTATAATATAATACAGTATATAATACAGTATATATACAGAGTATATAATACAGCATTATATACTGTATAATATAATACAGTATATAATACAGTATAGATACAGAGTATATAATACAGCATTATATACTGTATAATATAATACAGTATATAATACAGTATAGATACAGAGTATATAATACAGCATTATATACTGTATAATATAATACAGTATATAATACAGTATATATAGAGTATATAATACAGTATAACTACAGTCACCATGCTATAAATTAATCTCCAGAAACTATTCATGTTGCATAACTAAAATTTTATTCCCTTTGACCAGCATCTTCCCATTTCTCATATACTCTAGCTCCTGCCATTCAGCCCCCTGCTTTTATGAGTTTAACTTTTTTAAAATTCTACATAAGTCAGGTCATGCAGTATTTGTTACTCTGTGTCTGGTTTGTTTCACATAGCATAATATCCTTCAGGCTTATCCATGGTGTTTCATAGCAGGAGTTCCTTCTTTGTAAGTATGAATAATATTCTATTGTGTATTATATACACACATATATAAACCACATTCTACTCATTCATCTGTAAAAGAACGCCTAGATTTTTTTTCCATAGCTCCATTATTGTGAATAATATTTAAGGATATACGGAAGTGTAGACATCTCTTTGAGATAGTGATTTCATTTCCTTTTGGTATATACACGGAAGTGAGATTCCTAGATCATATGGTAGTTTTATTTTTAATTTTTTGAGGAAACTCCATACTGTTTTCTGTCTGTCTGTCTGTCTCCATACTTTCTGCACTCGTTTACATCCCCACCAATAGTTATATTCCCCCACATTCTCGCCAACACTTGTTACTTTTTGTCTTTTTGATAATTAAGCATTCCAACAGGTATTAGGCAATATCTAATCATCTCGTTTTTCCCTTCAGATTTATCAAGACAAGGTAGACATATAACATGGTGTAATTTTAAGGTGTACAGCCTTGTGATTACATATATACATATATATATATATATATATATAGATAGATAGATATAGATATAGATAGATAGATATAGATATAGATATAGATATAAGCTTCCCAGGGTGACTCAGAGGTAAAGAATCTGCCTGCCAATGCAGGAGACCAGGTTCAATCCATGGCCTGGGCAGATCCGTGGGAGGAGGAATGGCAACCCACTCCAGTATTCTGCTTGGAGAATCCCCGTGGACAGAGGAGCTTGGCAGACTACAGTTCATGGGGTCACAAAGAGTTGGACACGGCTGAAGTGACTTAGCACATATATATATATATATATAAATATACATTGCAAAATGATTAATGCAAAAAGGTTAAAACATCCATCACCTCACAAAGTCACAGTTTTTTAAATAGTTATTGACTTGCACGCCTTTAATCATTAGTTATGTTGAGCACCTTTTCCTATAAACATTGGCCATTTATATGGCTTCTTCAAAGAAATGTCTACTCAGGTCATTTGCCCATTTTAAAAATCATGTTATTTGGGTTTTTTGGTTTATTTTTGTTGATTTGGTTTGGTTTTTCTTGTTGTTGTGGGGTTGTTTGTTTTTGTTTTAATGTTTTACTACTGAGTTGTTTGAATTCCTTATATATTTTGGGTTTAACTCCTTATCAGATGTATGGTTTGAAAATATTTTCTCCCATTCAATGGACTGCCTTATCTCTCTATTTATTGATTCCTCTGCTTTTTAGTTTGATGCAATCCCACTTATCTATTTTTGCTTTTATTTTCAGTGATTTTGAGATCATTGTCCAGGCCAAAGTCAAGAAGCATTTTTCCTAAGTTTTCTTCTAGAAATCTTACAATTTCAGGTCTTATGTTTAAGTCTTTAGTACCTATTGGGTTTACTTTTAGTTCAATTTAATTATTCTATGCATTAATATCCAGTCTCCCCAACACTATTGAGACCATCCTTTATCCATTGTGTGATCTTGACACCCTTGATGAAGACTGTAAATGTGTGGATTTATTTCTGGGGTATTTATACTGTTCCAGTGGTCTATTTGTCTGTTTTTATGTCAGTAACATACTTTTTTGATTACTTTAATTTGGAACATATTTTGAATTTTGGAAGTGTGATGCCTCCAGCTTTGTTTTTCTTATTCAAGATGCTTTGGCTATTCAGTCTTTGGTGGTTCCACATACACTTTAGTGTTTTTTTTTTTTTTAATTTCTGTGAAAAATGTCATTGGAATTTTGATAGGAATTACATTTAATCTGTAGATTGCTTTGGGTAGTATGAATATTTTAACAATATTAAATTCTTCCAATCCATGAACATAGGATATCTTTCCAATCACTAATGTCTTTTTCAGTTTCTTTCATCAATATTTTATAGTTTTCAGTGTACATTGATGTGTACATTCAGTGTACATCTTTCACCACATTGGTTACACACATTCCAAACTATTTTGCTAACTTTTATGCTATTGTAAATGGGATTGCTTAATTTCTTTTTTGGTTAGTTCATTGTTAATGTACATAAGCACAACTTATTTTTTTAACATATATTTCTTTCTTTATTTAACTGGATCAGCCTTAATTGTGGCCCCTGGGCTCAGTAGTTGTGGCACAGAGGCTTAGTTGCCCCAAAGCATGTGGGATCTTAGTTCCCTGACTAGGGATCAAACCCATGTCCTCTGCATTGCAAGGCAGATTCTTGGCCACTGAACTGCTGGGGAAATCCCATTTTGTATGTTGATTTTATATTATGCAACATTACTGAATTTATTAGATACAACAGGTTTTTTGGTGGAATCCTTACGGTTTTCTATATGTAAGATCATATCATCTGCCAGTAGAGACAGTTCTACTTCTTTCTTCCTAATTTGGAGGTCTTTTTCTTGTCTAACTACTCTAAGATTCCCAGCACTATGTTGAATAGAAGTGATGACAGTGGGCATTCTGTCTTGTTCGTAAGTGTAAGTGTTAGTCGCTCAGTCATGCCCAACTCTTTGTGACCCCATGGACTGCAGCCCACCAGGCTCCTCTGTCCATGAGATTTTCCAGGCAAGGATACTGGAGTGGGTTGCCATTTCCTTCTCCAGGGGATCTTCCCAACCCAGGGATTGAACCTGGGTCTCCTGCACTGCAGGCAGATTCTTTACCGACTGAGCTACAAGGGAAGCCCATCTTACAAGAAAAGCTTTTAACTGTTCACTGTTGAGTATGATGGTCACTGTGGGCTTGTCACACATGGCCTTTATGGTGTTGATGTACATATTTTCATACCTAACTTTTTGACAGTTTTTACTAAGAAAGGACATTGAATTTTCTCTTCTTTTTCTATATCTATTGAGATGACTATATGATTTTATTCTTTCATTCTGTTAGCCTGGAATATACTTACTGACTTGCATATGATGAACCATCCTGGCATCTCAGGATTACACCCTAATTCATCATGGCGCAGGGACCAATGGACTCTCTCTAGGCTTGATTTTCATGTGATGCTTTTGTTATTGGAGGATGAGAGAGAAAGAGAGACAGATGGAGAAAGAGACAACCTTTATCTCCATTACTTCACATTATAATCTCTTCTCATATTTAAGAAGGTACGAAGTGACTTTTCTACCTCACTATGTGGAGCCAAGTTTTTAAATCCAATACCAAGTCTTTGAATGCCAAGTTTGGTTAAGTGTATTTCTATGTTTTCTTTTTAAACCTTTGAAAAGGAGCTTTAAATTGTTAGCTGATTCCAAACTGCACCACTTCAAACTAAAGTAGAACCAATTAAGATAGAATGCAAAGTTAATCCAAAAATACAATTAGCACTGCATCCAGGAAGAAATTATGCTATAAGCAAGAAGTGTTAACAAATGACACACGAAAATTTTATAAGGAGAAGAGAGATAGACTGGCCATGAGATAAACATAGTAACATTACAAAGTTGCAATATAAGTATAGAGCACCAAGGTTGATGTTTTATAATGATATATTAACTTTAAAACATTATTTTAGAATTACTATGCTATAGAATAATTGTATAGCCATGTAGATTTAGAGCTTTGGAAATATATTTTTAAATATGTATGCAACAGTTCAAAGACTTCAAGGGAACTCTTTTAGAAATCAAATTATTACAAGTAGTAGGATAGTAATTAAAATAAAAAGAAGGAGGAAAAAGAAAAGGAGAGGAGATGGAGGGGAAGGAGGAAAAAGAGGAACAGGAGGACAAGGAGGAGGAGAAGAAAGCTATACTGTATTTAAATCAGGATATATAAAGAAGTAATATGAATAAGAAGAAAACTACCAAGATATCTGAACAGGTGTTTCATAAAAAAAGACAACTACATGGTCCCCAATAATAAATAAAAATTACTTATACAAATTTTAAATTACAATCAAGCATTATAACTCAGCTGTCAAACTGAAAGCAATTAAAGAGATCTGACAATATTACATATTAAATGTTGGCAAGAATACACAGCAAAAGGAATTATTGTATAGTTCTGGTGAAAGTACAGTTTGGTACAAATACTTTGGGAAACTGACATTATCTAGTAAGTTTTAAGATACACATATGCATGATTTAGCAAGTCCATTTTTAATCATATTATACCCCAGAGAAAGTCACATATTTAAGTGCATCTGGACATATGTACAATAAAGTTGATAGTAGCCTTTTTGTAATAACTTAAAAATGGGAATAATCCTATGTCCATCAACAAGAAAATAGATATTGTTGGTATATTCATACAGTGGAATACTATACAACAATGAGAATGAACAAATACAATGTTTTCATGGATGAATCTCACAAAGACCGTATCAAACAAAAGAAGAAAAAATAATACAGCAAATTTCCAATTATATTTATATTTCAAAAACAGGCAAAAAGAAACCATATTATTTAGGGATGCATACATATGTGGGAAGGTTATAATGTACAGTAAAGAAATTAGGGAGAGTGTTATACATCTAGGGAGGAGTGGTGCTTTGATAGGGAAGAATCAGATATTGGGAGCAGGGAAGTAGCTCTGGGGTACTTTAAAACTACTTTTTTTACCTGTGTGTGATTAGTTATTGCTTTTTAAATATTTGTTAAATTGTATCTTTATGCTTTATTAACTATTCTGTGTGTTGTAAGAGTGAGGACGGGGAGGTGAAAAAGTAAGAGTACATATGCAGATAATTTGTTCAAAGATATTTTCTTTAAAGAAGAGCAGACATACACAGTGATAGCTGGAGTCATGTACAAGATCAGGGAAAGAATTTATTAAGATAGGAGGGATTGTGATATGTCTATAGGCTGTTGGCAGTGTAGTAGGAGAGGTGTAGCAATTTATCATGGAGTAAGAAAATAAAACTCAGAGAAAAACTTCACGTTGATGAGACAGGTAAGACCTAGTACATAATGTGATAATTGTCTTTATCAAAATGCAAGGATAGTTCATCCACAGTAATATGATAAATTTGTAATGGGGCACAGAAGAAAGCAGTTTGGTAGATTTAAATTTGGGATTGTTGGATGGTTCTCTTCTTACTGCCTCAATTTCCCTGAAAATCACAAACAATTTCATCATCTGAGATGGAAGAGGGTTGGAGGAAGTGATAGACATTTCAAGTGAGATAAGTCATCCATACACATGAACAGAAACAATTGACTAGGAAAACACAGTAGGATTGTCAGGTTCATTCGAAATTCAAACTTATGATTTTCAAGTAATAAAAGCAGTCACATTGCTGGATGTTTTCTAGTCATGACATTGTCTTCCTACAGTTTATGATTAAATAGAAAACAAAAGACATTAAACCAGCACTTATTTAAGTCATCTAACCAAAAAATTCATGTGTTAAAGAGTCTGTATCTCATAAAAATACCCAATGGTGGAAATTTCTAGCATCGTTTTTGCTCCTTAAGTGTACCACTTAAGTTAGAAAAATGTTACTGAAAATAGCACTACTTCCCAAGCTTTGGTTTTTCTTCCACTTTTTTAAAATTACAAGTGATCTCATCCAATCTTATGTCTTCAATCACCACCAACACACAGAATAAATTTGAAGTCTTAAAACCCATCCTATTCTTGTGTCTCTATCTCAATGATTAGAAATATCACCTATCCAGTAATCCAAATAAAAAACTTGGACAACATCTAGGACTCCTGTTTCCTCCTTCTCTGCCTCCAATCAGTAAGTCAGGATGGTTCAAACTCCATAACATTTCCAGAATTAGGACAAAGTGTAATCAAGTTGATCAATTAAGAAGCTATGTAAATAACATAGGAAAGAGAGAATGGTAGTTTGAACTAAGATGAAAAATTAAAGAGACCCAAAAGAGGTAAATTCTTCAATTCTTTGTGAGCAGATTCAAGAGGTGTAGAAAAATTCCCAAGACTTGATAACTGATGTGATACTGAGGCTAAAGAAGAAGGGGTCTAGAAAGACTCTAAGTTTTCTGGCTTGATGTTACTACATGGGTGGACATGCCATTCACAGGTAGGGAATATTGGGAAGGGTCCTGGATATCTTCAGATAGTGGACATCATTAATTTGGTTTTGTATTACGTTGAGTTTCAAATGACAAGAAGACATACAAGAAGACATAAGGAGGCCCTTGGATATATCATTTGCACCCAAAGAAGTCTGAGATGAAGATATTCATTTTTAAACATTTAAGTCTTAGAATAGATGAGATTATTTTAGAAGGGAGTAAAGCATGAGAAAAGAAGAGGGCAAAAAATCAAGGGTTGAAGAACACCACTTATTAAGACCCAGGTAGCCAGGAATGAGTCTGTAAAGCTGAGATGGAAGAGCCATATAAGTAAGAACAACAGAGCACTGTGTTTTGTAAGTCAAAGAAGATAATATTTCAAGAAATAATGAATATGCAACAGTGTCAAATGTTGCACAGAGGTCAAATAAATTGAGGACCAAAAAATGTCTATTTACTTCATGATCTAGAAGTCACTGGTGATATTAAGCAAAACATGTTGGGTAGAATCCATATTGAGAAGTCAAAAATGAGCGGAAGTTGAGGAAATTAAGGCACTTACCCCTTTGGGAAGTTTGGTTGTAAAAAGAAGGGTGGTGATCATAAACTTACAGATACCTCTCCTCTCTTTGGTAGATTTCTTTGGTGAGTGTTATTAAAATTATGAATCATGGAATCAAAGCTGGATGTGGAGGAGAGTAAATAAAAAAGAGGTCTGATGGAATGGGATAGATTGGAGAGATTACTGAATTGTGGGCCATGGAAGAGAAGTTTTGTTTAGATAGCAGTGATGCTGGGGGTGGCAGTTAGAGGGAATGATAAGGTCTAAGGTATGACTGTGAGAATGGGTGGCTGAAAGAAAATTGAGAACTCAATGACTATAAGGAAGTCAAAGAACTGAGGCACATGGTAGTCATCAAGAATAATGTCTGAAATAGAGATGGAAGAAAAACTGTAAGCCATATCACAGACTCTTTAATAAATACAATGCAGAGTAAGTAGATAGGAACTGGGTAGCCTGTGTCTCAGAGGAGCAGAAATTTTTGTTGTTCGATTTTTCTGTTTTCAAGATGTTTGGAGCCTTTAGGTCTCAAAATATCAAAGGGAGCCAGAGGAAACAACCAACCTCCAGAGGCCTATGGAGAATGAGACGGAAACATAAAACCTCTTTCAAGAGGATTGTAGGGTCAGGCAGCCTAACTGTTAGGGGCGAGCCTGATTTTATTCATGGAAGGACTCTTGGAGAAGCAGTGGAAAATAAAAAAAAAGTTCTTTTGGCGTAGAAAATGGTGGACTCATAAACTGCCCTTCTGCACCCTGAACAAAATACAGGTGATGATGGATCCACAAATTTTTGGAAGTAATCTAATTCAATCCAAGCATCAGTTCTCTGAATCCCCTCCAACAACACGCACCCTTTCTTCCAAAACAGTGGTCAAGAGCTTTCTCCTTTCTTCTCCCTCAGCACCTCATACAATTTTTATTATAGCACTTATCACATTACTGTAATTATGTTTCCCCCACTAGACTTTAAGTTTCTCTAGGGCAGTCAGATTTAGACTCTATTTTACTTTGTGTCTCAGGGGCCCAACAACTAACACTGCAAATTGATGAATGAATAAGACATCCATTAGTAGGAATTAGTTTATCTAATTAATCCATCACTACTCATTCCCACTGATATTAGAAAGTGGTCAAGGTATGAAACTGCACCACTAACAAGCTTGTGGTGGGTAGAGAGGTGGAAGTGGGAGGATAATGGAAAGGCCTTTTAACTGGAAGATGAGAGACCTGGTTTCTTATCTCTTTTCTGCCACTTACCAGCTACAAGATTTTGAATGCCTTAGGGATCATATGGTAGGTCTAATTTCTTCATCTATAAAATGTGGAGGAATAGACTAAATGCTGCCAAAGTCCAGCCTTCATGCACCATGCTAGAACTATCATTTTGGTAAAAGCTGGCTTACACTGGAAAGTTAGAAGGATTAAGCAGTTAGCTTAGTGTTTGAAGACAAGATATGCACAGGTTTTCTTTTAATGTGATTAACTTAAAGGCTACATAACTCACTTTAGTCTAAAGTATCTTAAATAACTGTTATATGGAATAAAGATCCAGTTTTTCTGTGAATAAAATGGTTTTGTTATGTATTGTATACACATTTTATTTTTTACTCAATTTAAAGTTGATCATTAAAGTTGTCTAATTCAAGAGGGCATGTAACAGAAAATCAATGCCTGGGATATTTGGACAACTGGATTATTTGATAAATTCTCTGTTCTACCATGGCATCAGAGGTTCTCTCCTAGAGACTATAAGAAATTAAATCATACCAGATATAGTTCACAGAATTAGCCATCACTAGAAGTTTAGTATAATCTGTATAATCATAAGGGATTTAATTTAGGTCATACCTGAACAGTCTAGTGGTTTTCCCTACTTTCTTCAATTTAAGTCTGAATTTGGCAATAAGGAGTTCATGATCTGAGCCACAGTCAGCTCCCAGTCTTGCTTTTGCTGACTATATAGAGCTTCTCCATCTTTGGCTACAAAGAATATAATCAATCTGATTTTTATATTGATCATCTGGTTATGTCCATGTGTAGAGTCTTCTCTTGTGTTGTTGGAAGAGGGTGTTTGCTATGATCAGTGCGTTCTCTTGGCAAAACTCTATTAGCCTTTGCCCTGCTTCATTCTGTACTCCAAGGCCAAATTTGCCTGTTACTCCAAGGTATCTCTTGACTTCCTACTTTTGCATTTCAGTCCCCTATAATGAAAAGGACATCTTTTTTGGGGTGTTAGTTCTAGAAAATCTTGTAGATCTTCATAGAACCATTCAACTTCAGCTTCTTCAGCATTACTGGTTGGGGCATAGACTTGGATTACCATGATATTGAATGGTTTGCCTTGGAAATGAACAGAGATCATTCTGTCATTTTTGAGATTGCATCCAAGTACTGCATTTCGGACTCTTTTGTTGACTATGATGGCTACTTCATTTCTTCTAAGGGATTCTTGCCCACAGTAGTAGATATAATGGTCATCTGAGTTAAATTTGCCCATTCCAATCCATTTTAGTTCACTGACTCCTAAAATGTCAATGTTCACTCTTGCTGTCTCCTGTTTGACCACTTCCAATTTGCCTTGATTCATGGGTCTAACATTCCAGGTTCCTATGCAGTATTGCTCTTTACAGCATCGGACTTTACTTCTATCACCAGTTACATCCACAACTGGGTGTTGTTTTTGCTTTGGCTCTGTCTATTCATTCTTTCTGGAGTAATTTCTCCACTGATCTCTAGTAGCATATTGGGCACCTACCGACCTGGGGAGTTCATCTTTCAGTGTCATATCTTTTTGCCTTTTCATACTATTCATGGGGTTCTCAAGGCAAGAATACTGAAGTGGTTTGCCATTTCCTTCTCCAGTGGACCACATTTTGTCAGAACTCTCTGCCATGACCCGTCCATCTTGGGTGGCCCTACATGGCATGGCTCATAGTTTCATTGAGATAGACAAGGCTGTGGATGGTATATTAAAAAGCAGAGACATTACTTTACCAACAAAGGTCCATCTAATCAAAGCTATGGTTTTTTCTAGTAGTCATGTATGGATGTGAGAGTTGGACTATAAAGAAAGCTGAGCACTGAAGAATTGATGCTTTTGAACTGTGGTGTTGGAGAAGACTCTTGAGAGTCCCTTGGACTGCAAGGAGATCCAGCCAGTCCATCCTAAAGGAAATTAGTTCTGAATATTCATTGGAAGGACTGATGCTAAAGCTGAAACTCCAATACTTTGGCCACCTGATGGGAAGAACTGACTCATTTGAAAAGACCCTGATGCTGGACAAGATTGAAGGCAGGAGGAGATGGGGATGACAGAGGATGAGATGGTTGTATGGCATCACTGACTCGATGGACATGAGTTTGAGTAGGCTCTGAGAGTTGGTGATGGACAGGGAAGTCTGGTGTGCTGCAGTCCATGGGGTTGCAAAGAGTCAGACATGACTGAGTGACTGAAATGAACTGAGAAGTCTAGTAACATTTAGATTTTCATTTGCAGAAGTTCCTGCAGGCTTTAAAGTGGAAAGCTTTATTACTGAAACAATACCACTTTGTTTCTCTTTTTATTTAAATTTCATCATAGCAAATATTCCTATGCCACATGTGTTTATTGTTTAGCAAATACAGGCTCAATTCCAGTGAATACATCTTCTGCTTCAGGGTCAATGGACTTAAAAAGTGAAATATTGCTGTTTCGTACTTACATAACACATCCTTACATACTACTAGTGGGGCTTCCCAGGTTTCTCAGTGGTAAAAAAATCTGCCTGTCAACGTAGGAGACACAGAAGATGTGGGTTTGATCCCTGGGTTGGGAAGATCCCCTGAAGGAGGAAATGGCAACCTGCTCCAGTATTCTTGCCTGGGAAATTCCATGGACAGAGGAACCTGGCCGGTTACAGTCTGTGGGGATAACAAAAGAGTTAGCCTCTACTTAGCGAGGAAACAACAGTGTAATACTAGTAGAAAATTTATCTCAAGCAAAAGAAAGAAGAAATAAAGGAAGGGATGGAGACAACCTGTCACTACCACCGAAATTCCTCCTTACCATTCAAGTACAAGTTTATGGAAGGACATAAGGTGTCAAAGTATGTTATTGGGTTTCATTATGCAAGCACAGTATTGTGGATAACAAATAGTGACCTCAAGAATTGAAGGCCTTAGTATTCTTGAAATATCTAAAGTCTTCTTTCCCATTTACTGGTGTGTCCAGAAAATTAGCCTACTTTGTATAGGGTTACTGTCAAGCAATATTGCTTCTGAACTTTTGGGAATCAAAGTTTTAGTGTTTATCAATAGCCATGGAAATGTTCAAGTCCTGCCATCCAGAAATTCTAATTGTGCTAACCTAATCAAAAAGATCATGCAGCATAATGAAAATATAATTTGTGGCAAAATATTTTTGAAATTATATAAGTGAAAAAGAGACCAAATTTTATCAATTACTAATAAGTGATTAAGTTAACAGTACTACATTCATGATGGAATATTACACAGCTCTTAAATGATGCATTTGCTCATTTACTTATTCATTTATATTCCACATCTTTCAAAAATGAACTTGAATGTGTTTATATAAATATAGGCAGTATAATAGTAAAAAAAAGCCCTCTTCATTAAAATTAACTATAAAGACTATGTTGCAATGGTATAATTTTTAATGGAAAATTATATAAAGTTATATATGCAACTGGATTATATGTATAACTAGAAAAATACTGAGAAGAAAATATTAATAGTGATTTTGGTAAAACAGATTATTAATGAATTTCCCCTCTTTTTCCTTTTCCCCAAATATTTGTACAGCTTATATTGAAATACATATGTATATTCCAATATATCTATCCACATATATAAATGAAGTTGTTGTCAACTGAAGAATGACATCTTAAAAGTATAAACTGAGACTATAGTAAGCAAAGAAATTTTAAATGTCTTGTTTCTTATGCTCTTATCAGGTCAAGGTCAGTTCTCATTAATCTATGTAATTTTATTTATTTATTTTTAAAGATTATATCCAGTCCATACTTAGTTGCAGTGATCCCCGCAACATTAAAAGCAGTTACTGATAGGGTAAGACTTACTATTGTCAGTTTATTGTTTTCTGTCTTGTAACTTTTTTGCTCCTTTTTCCCTTGATGTCTTTCTATTTCATTTACTTTTCTGAAGTGACATGCTTTGATATCTTTCTCATTTTCTTTATGTACCTTCTATTTGTATACCTTTGTGGTTACCATAGAGCTTACATAAAATATCTTATAGTTACAATAATCTTTTTGAAGTTGATAGCAACCAGTTCAATCACATAAAAAACTCTACTCTTGTACTTTCCCCTGTCCACACATACTTCATGTTATTGGAGTCAAAAATAACATCATTTATTTAGTGCATGGGTGTGTGTATTTTATCTCTCTCTCTCTCTCTCTCTCTCTATATATATATATATATATATATACATATATATGTATATATATACATATATATATATATATATATGGGCAAGTGAGTACCATGAATTTTCTTATAGGTTTTAATAGAGCATGGGGTAAAGAAATAATTTGTTTCTCCATTTGTCATGAAGGAAAGTTTTTAGTGTATTCTTGAGTGTGTTATTGAGTTGAGGTCCCTGTGGAAAGAAGGGGAGTATGGGGCTTCCTCTTCTGCCATCTTGCCCTGTAATTATTAAAAACTTCTTAGAGTGCAAAGCCAATTTCTTTCTTGAAAATGGGAAAAAATACACCTCTAAACTGACACCTAAGATATTAGAGTGCTGTATATTTCTAATGAGCAAAATATTTTTATCTGTAATGAGAAAGAAAGGACTATAAATATATGCCAGGCTGACATTCTCATGTAATTAAAAAGGGCAGAACTGTTGCTTTTCCTCACCTTGACATTTTCGAAACAAAATCAAGTTTTGTTTTGAAAAGTCATCCCCTGAATTATTTCTATCTCATCATTGGAATATCTGTTTCCTGAATGCCACTGCCCTCCACACTTCCTCCCCACTCGTTTAGTCATTTAACAGAAATATAACACCTCAGTATTTTAACAATGAAATATTAAATATTTAACTTCCACATGTAATGACTTGTTCCATTTTAGGCCAGGCATACTGATTTTCAGGAAAAACTGTTTTCTTCACAAAAAGCTTATTTAAAAGTTATCTGTGTCTTGTGAATCAACACCACCATTTTGTAATCATACAGTATTCTGGAAAACACTAAAAGCATGTGGCTTAATTTTATGAGAAACAGCCATGGTTTCCTTTATACTAAACTTTAAAGTTGAGTAGAAGTTTGCAGGGTATTGCTAGTTAATATATATTCAATACATATGAATACTATCATATATATTTAGATTTTATTTTTAAATAATAAAATCCTAAGGGGAAATACACTACTGTCTCTAGATACAGATGATTGTGACTTCAGATTATGGTCCAGAGCATAAGTCATGCTACTTATGAATTTGGTATTGTTCTCAGGCTGCCATGTTCAATATTAACTAAAATACATACTAAAACAACTTTTGCCTTAACTTTGTAATAATATTTTATAGGTAAACAATAGAAGAGATTCTTAATACTTTAGATTCAGGTTCAATATTTTAGAGTGTCTATTATGTGTCTGATCCTGATTATAGTAGTCAATGTTTGCATGAATAAATGAAAAGCATACTGTAAAAATAGGTAAACTTATTTATGAATATATTGTTGTTGTTGTTTTAATAACTAAGTTGTGTCTGACTCTTTGTGACTCCATGGACCATAGCCCACCAGGCTCCACTGTCCATGGGATTTCCCAGGCAAGAATACTGGAGTGGGTTGTCATTTCTTTCTCCAGGGGATCTTCCCAACCCAGAGATCCTACCCACGTCTCCTGCATTGCAGGGGGACTCTTTACCACTGAGCCACCTGGGAGGACTTTGAATGTATGTACCTTAAATTATTTAATATTACCCAAATAATTAATTGAAGAATAATTATTAGAAAAAAGACACTATGTGATTTAAAACACTTTAAGACAATAAACAAATTACTAATTTAAGCATTTTATAATGTGCAAATTTGAATATAAGCAAGATGATTTTAGGTAAACTGACAAATTAAAATGTTCCTGGTTGTTCTTAATTACTTACAAACAAAAATATATTATTTATCTTTTTACTTAGAAAATTAGAGTCATCCAACTAAAATTTCCTTACTACCTGCCAGCCCCTGGCAGCTAACATTCTTTCTGTCTCTTCAATTTGACTTTTCTGGGTACTTCATGTAACTGGAATCATATAATGTCGTAATTTTATGACTGGCTTTTTTCACATTAGGATAAAGTCTTCAAAGTTTCTCTATGTTGTAACACATGACAGAATTCCCTTTATTTTTAGGGCTGAATAATACTCCATTATATTTATATATATATATATATATATATACCTCATTTTCTTTTTACATTCATCTATCAATAGATACTTGGCTTTTTCTACATTTTAGCTACTGTAAATAATGCTGCTGTGACCACGGGTGAACAATATTATCTTCAAGGATATGCTTTTAATTATTTGGGGGCACATAGCCAGAAATGGAATTGCTAGATCATATAGTAATTATATTTTTAACTTTTTGAGGAACCACTAGACTATTTTTCAAGGCCCGCTACACCATTTTATATTCCCACCAGCAATGTACAAAGGGCTCTAGTTTCTACACATCTTTGCAAACACTTTTTATTTACTATTTTTTTACAATAAACATCCAAATGGATGTGAAGAAACATAACATTGTGGTTTTGATTTGCATTTCCTCAGGGATTAGTGATACTGAAAATCTTATGTGCTTATTGGTCATTTATAAATGTTTTCTTCAGGAAACCATCTATTTAAATCTCTGGCCCATTTTTTATTTGGATTGCTTTTTTTTTTCCTCTGTCGACTTGTAGAAATTCTTTATCCTGTGCATTAATTCTTGATCAGATATATGATATTTTCCCATTCCATGGGCTGCCTTTTCATTCTGTTTCTAGTGGCCTTCAATGTACAAAAGTCTTTGATTTTGATAAATTCCACTGTATCTACTTTTTTCTTTTGCTGCTTGTGCTTTGGTTTCACATCCAAGAAATCACTGCAAAATCCAGTGTCATGTAGCTCTTTCTTATGTTAAACTTCAAAGCTCTTATATATAAGCCTTTGACCTATTTCAGGTTAGTTTTTGTATAGGGTATAAGGTCAGGGTTCCACTTCATTGTTTAGCATGTGGCTATCCAGTTTTCACAGTGCCATTTGTTGCATTCTTCCTTTAGTTTCTTGAACGTACAAAGTTAACTCCTGCTTCTGGGCCTGTGTATTTATAGCTGCTTCCACTTGAAAAGCTCTGATTCTACATATTTATGAGGTTGGTTCCATCTTATCATAAAGGTTCAATTCAAATATTACATCCTCACATAAGCCTCCTGTTCTCAAAAAGTCCCTTGATCACCACCCAAGGATATCGCTATTAAATTACCTTACTTCACTTTGTTCATCAAATTTTTCACTATCAAATTTTTTATTTATTCAGATTTGTATAGCTTCCTCTATCCTCCCTCTCCCTGTCTTAATGGAAGGTAAGCTCCATGAGATCAGGGACTCTGCCTATCTCCTTCATCCCTATATAACTAGTGACAACAACAAGAAGCTGGCAAACACAGGAAAGCAATAAATGTTTGTTGAATTATAATTGTCAATAATAAGCTATAAACTGTCTTTCTGCTTCAGCATTTGTCCTAGGCTGTTGAAATCAAATGAATCAACATTGCATGGAGAGTCACGATATTATTCAAAATGTGCATTCACACTTATCTTTCATAGAGTAAAAAAAAAGTCTGTTTTATCATCAAAGCAAAATTCAAGTAACAAAATATATAATACAAAGGAAGGTAGTTACTATTTCCTTTCCAATGTGTCTCTTTTCTTTTGTCCCATTACTTTTGAAGAAAATGCCATATGCTGTAAAGTTTAATGGGATGGCAAAATGACTTGAATACAAATTGGTCTGCCTGACTTGGAAAATACATCATTTGGTGATGTAGCTTCTCTGAAAGATGTTTTGGAAAGTGTTTTTGTATATTTACTAGAAATACTAATTTAAATTGGGCTATATTTCTCAACAGGGTGCAGATATGATTTTCAGCCAGAACAGTTATCAGAGTATATTGTTTCAGGCTATTTATTCAAGAAGAGAGAATAGAGGACAATTCTCCAATGGGAGTGAAAAAGTTGCATAATGATGTCATAAAACATTAACTTAGCAGTAGGAAATAGCACTTATGATCCACTGTAAGTTCTGTTCTCTTGGGTTTAATTTTTTTTGCAACCATAGTAAATCCAATAGACACATAATTTCTTTATTGAGTCAGAAATTGTATTTGTTTTCAAAAACTAGCAATCTTCTACTAACACAGGCAAACACAGACCCATAGGCCACACATACACAAAATACATGAAATTTCAAGCATATTTTTAAAATATTCTGAGCACTTCTCCCTTTGGTAATTATTTAGACATTATGAACTGAATATATGCTCCTGTTGACTCTCAGAATACCATGATGTGTGCATATTTTGAAAAACTACTAGATGTAGAAACATTATGTTACTCTCTTACCAAATGGGTATATAAGAAATGGTGAAGAGGTTTTCAGTCTCAATGAGAAAATGGCCTGCTCATCTGAGTCCCTTCAAAGTGAAATGAAGCACAAATGTGTTGTCTCTATTTCCCTTACAAGTTGTTCCAAGTGATAGCACAGACTCTCTTGTTCTCAGAAATACAAGGATCCCTTATATTTTCAAGGTAAGTTTCTCTGCAAGTCTGAGTACCACAAATATCAAATTTCATGTTATCACTAGAATATATCCTCAGATTCTTAAATGTTTCAGTACATTAGTAAAGCCCCCGTTTACACAATAGTTAAAAATAATATTTTACCCTTCAATATTTAAAATTTATTTTACTTTATTATTCACAATGCTTAATTCCTCCTTAAAGGAACTGACTTCACATCACCAACACTTCCAGTGCCTCAACTAATTGCTAATTTTAGATAATCCATAACCCTACTGTTTTGGGCTTCCCTGGTAGCTCAACTGGTAAGGAATCTGCCTGCAATGCGAGAGACCTGGGTTTGATCCCTGGGTTGGGAAGATCTCCTGGAGAAGGGCATGGCAACCCACTCCAGTATTCTTGCCTGGAGAATCCCCAAGGACAGAGGAGCCTGGCGGGCTACAGTCCGTGGGGTCACAGAGAGTCGGACATGACTGAGCACAGCACAGCCTACTGTCTGAGCTCTTTTATTTTTGCTCTGCTCTCAGTGGAGATGGAAGACAGATACATAGTGTTCTCCATATAACAGACTTTCATATACTTGAAACCCATTATGAAGTTTCTCTTCAGTCTTCACTGCCTCAGCCCAAATAAGCTTAGTTCTTTCCACCTATTCTCATGAGTCTTAATTTCTGAAATTTGAAATACTTTCAGAATCCTTTTAATTCTATCTTTGAGTTTTCTAAACCTATATCATCTTTTAAAAATGTTAAATGATATATTTTTGCCAAAGCATATTTTTAGTACTGTAACTACAGAGCTTTGCCAAGTGATTACAAATCTACAGGCTGCTAACAATATATGTATATTCAGTCACTGAAAAGGAGTTTTATTGTCCTTTCCATCTTTTTAGTGTTTCCCAGGTGGCATTAGTGGTAAAGAACCTGCCTGCCAATGCAGGAGACATAAGAGATGTGGGTTTGATTCCTGGGTCAGGAAGATTCCCTGGAGGAGGGCATGGCAACCCACTCAGTATTCTTGCCTGGAGAATCCCATGGAAAGAGGAGCCTGGCAGGCTATAGTCCGTAGGGCCATAGAGAGTTTGGACACAACTGAAACAACTTAGCATGACTTAGTACACACGCATCTTTTAAATAAACTCAATTATGCCAATTATTCATCTTGAAAATTACTTAGCTAGCTCTAGCGATATGAATAGACATTCACTTGGTTCTATGCATTATTTCTGAATCAGAAGAGATTTAAACCTACCTTACATACATGTTCCATTTCACACAACTTATCAGTACTAAAGATATTACTAAAGAATACTGTAAATAATCATATTCTAGATAATATTTGACTATAGTAAAACAATTTTCTTTATTATGAACATAAACACATGATCATAAACTTTACAAATAAGCATGCTTTTTTTTAGATTTTGGAGAATGGATAAATATATCCCCCGAAGAGTTGCTTAAACAGACAATGGTGAAATTATATTCTTGAGAATAATTCTCAATAAAATGTGTTCATCAACAAAGACATTGTCTTAGTCCTGGGAATGCTACCACTATGTGTTTCTAGGGTTAAATGTAAAGTGAAAAAAGTGAAAGTGAAGTCACTTAGTCATGTCCCACTCTTTGTGACCCCATGGACTATAGCCTACAAGGCTCCTCCATCCATGGGATTTTCCAGGCCAAGAGTACTGGAGTGGATTGCCATTTCTTCCTCCAGGGGATCTTCCCAACCCAGGGATCAAACCCAGGTCTCCGGCATTGCAGGCAGATGCTTTATCATCTAAGCCACCGTGGTGCTATAAATGTTAGGGTTAAATGTAAAGATTTATTAAAACAGAATTGGTAACACCACAATTCTTGGTCTGTTGCCTAGTCAACCAATTGATTATGTAAGTGGTATTAACTAGTCTGCCTGCAGGATTTGTTGCCTTCATTAGAAAAGAAAACAAAATTACAGAAAGAATAACTCCCAGGAAAGATGTGATCCCTATAGACCGGCCAGCCATCTCATAATGCCTCCCTGAAGTCACAAGAGTAAGTCACTAAGAAAGTGTAGATGACTCTGCTCATCCAGTAGTTCAAAGGCTAACAAAAAATTAAGCTGCAGTATTGGAGATTCACTAATATGGAAAGGTAGATTTTTTAGTATGGGAAAATGGCATGGAACTGTGAAGCCATCTAAATGCAATACAAAGCCCAATCCTGTCATTCACTTATGCTTTGGGAAAATTTAAGTCTCTTCCCTCACTTTTATCTTCTGTAAAATTGGGATGAAAATAGTTTCTGATCATAGTGCTGCTATGATTCAAGTTAATAATTACTGCAAAGCTTTGGAAGTAGCATGTGATCCATAATACAAACTATATGGAATTGTTAAATAAAAATTCTTGCAAGCCTTGCAGTTATGCTTCTGAGCAGGAATATCTCATAGATGTCAGAAGCTCCATAGTTAAAGGTCACAACGGTCACATAGAACATCAAAAATGAAGGGAATTTTAGAACTCTTTAGTTGAATACTTTGCAAAATACTTTTTAGCACCTAGATCCTGTTTTTAAATGAAACTTTTTTAGATACCCAATTTATGGAATAGACAAAAGCAGAGTTGCTTTAAGAGTGGTCCTCTCTTTCAGTCTTGGCAGCTGTAAAGGTCTGATTCCTCTTAAAAACAAGAGGCCCATAAAAGGTACAACACTAGGACCAAAATGCACATGGTGAACTTTTAGTAATTATGATCTGTCAGTGTAGATTCATCACCTGTACCACTCTGGTGGAAGATGTTGATGACAGGCGAGGCTATGGATGTATTGGAACAGGGAGTATACACAAAATCTCTACCTTTCTCTCAATTTTACTGTGAACACTAAACTGTTCTTAAAAATCTGAATAAAAATATATAAAGGTTCATTTAAAAAAAAAGAAACATTCTATATTAATAGATCACTCTCTAGGTGCTATCATTCAAATAAGTAGCTCCCAAGAAATGTGAACAGCCAGCTTTAATGATGTATTCTCTCCAGTTTGCAGTAGAGCATTCTACAATTAGTTTAAGTGTCTGTCTCCCACAAATCTGGAGCACACAGTGAGTTTTTCAGTCATCTGATCAGAGATCAAGCCTCCCCAAAGGAAATGTTTTCCATTTCCTGGCTTAATTCAGTGGCTTTTGGTATTAATTCATTCACAATGCTGTACAGCCACCACCACTATCCAATTTCATTACCCTGAAAGAAAACTCTGCACTCATTAGTCACTCCCCATCTTCCACTCTCTCCCTCCAGTTCCCGGCAACCACTCATCTGCTTTCTTTCTTTATGGATTTGCCTATTCTGGACACTTCGAATAAATGGAATCATACAATATGTGGCTTTGCTCTCTGGTTTCTTTGAATTAACATAATATGTTTTGAAGTTCATCCATGTTTCAGCATTTTCATTCCTTCTAAGGGATACATAATATTCCATTGTATAGCTACACTACATTTTGTTTAGCAGCTGATGGACACATTTTTCCCCCTCACTTCTGGGATATAATGATAAATGGTGCTATGAACATTTAAATACAAGTTATTTTAGGCATATATGTTTTCAGTTATTGCAGGTATTTACCTAAGAGCACAGCACAGACTCATATGGAAATTGTATGTTTAAATTTTAATGAACAGCCAAACTTGTGTTTTCTATAGCAGTTCTATCATTTTTACATTCCTACCAGCAAGTGTTCTAATCTCTGCACATCCTCATCAACGTTTGTTATTTTTTAATGACCAACCTAATAAATTTGAAATAATATTTCACAGTGGTTTTAATTTGTATTTCCTTGATGACTAAAGAATCAATGCTTCTGAATTGTGGTGCTGAAGACTCTTTTGAGAGTTCCTTGGACAGCAAGGAGATCAAACCAGTCAATCCTAAAGGAAATCAACCCTGAATATTCATTGAAAGGACTGATGCTGAAGCTCCAATACTTTGGCCACCTGATGTAAAGAGCTGACTCATTGGAAAAGACCCTGATGCTGGGAAAGATTGAGGGCAGGAGGAGAAGGGGGTGACAGAGGATGAGATGGTTGGATGGCATCACTGACTCAATGGACATGAGTCTGAGCAAACTCCAGGAGACAGTGGAGGACAGGGAAGCCTGGTGTGCTGCAGTCCATGGGGTCACAAAGAGTCATACATGACTTAGTGACTGAACAACAATGACTAAGGATGCTGAGCATTTTCAATGTGATTATTAGTCATATATTTATCTTTTTTGGAGAAATTTATTTTCAGCTATTTTGCCAATATTGCCCATGTTTTAGGTGGATAGCTTTTTTTGTTCCTGAGCTGTAAGTAGTCATTATATTTTCCAGACACAGATCATTACGATATATACGGTTTTGAAATATTTTCTCACATTCTGTGGATTATCTCCTCACTTTTTAAATAACCTTGTATGCACAAAAGTTTTCAATTTTGATGAAGCCCAATCTACATGTTTTCTCTTTTGTTGCTTGTGATTTGGGCGCCATAGCTATTGTGTACATTGCCAAATTCAGGAATAATAAAATTTACTCCTGTTTTCTTCTATGTGTTTTATACTTTTAGCTCTTATATATAGTTCTTTGATCCATTTGCATTATTTTTTAAAAATGGCATGAGGTAAGGGTCATGCTTTTGCAAGTGAGTATCTGGTTGTTGCAGGACCATTCCTTGAAAAGACTATTCTTTCTCCATTAAATTGTCTTGGCAACCTTGTTAAAATCAACTCGAGAAGGATATATGGATTTTTGGACAATTCCATTCCACTGATCTGTAAGGATATCCCATTGGCAGAAATACACTCTTGATTACTGTAGCTTTGTTCAAAGATTTAAAATTAGGATAAGCGAGATCATCAACTTTTTTTCTCTTTTCTAAGACTGCTTAGGTAACTCAGGTTCCCTTGCAATTCCATATACATTTCAGTATCATTTGTCCAGTTTCAGTAAAAATACAGTTAAGATACGATATCTTATTCAATCTGAAGCTCATTTAAGAGAGTATTGGTATTTTAACAATTTTAAGTATTTCAATCAAGTAAACATGGAATATTCAAGCAAACTGGAATATTTTCCTATTTATTTAGGTCATTTTTAATTTCTTTCAACAGTTTTCAGTATATGAGATCTGTATCTACTTGGTTAAACTTATTCCTAAGTGTTTTGTTCTTTTGCATCCTGTTGTAACTGGATTTGTTTTAGTAATTTCATTTTTGGATTATTTGTTTCCAGTATATAACAATATAAATGATTTCTGTATTTTGATCTTACATGCTGCTCCTTTGATGAATTTATTAGTTATAATATTTTTCTAGATTCCTAGAATTTTTATTATGCATTCTCATGCCATCTGCAAGTAAAGACCATTTCATTTATTTTAAATTCATTGTATATATCATTTATTTTCCTTTACTAATTGCCCTAGTTAGAACTTCCAGTACAATGTTGAATAGAAATGGCAAGATTAGACATTCTTTTTTGGTAACCCTCTCTGGAGCATAGCTTTCCATCTTTCACCAGTGAGTATGATGCTAGATATGGCTTTTAAAATTTTTTTATTTATTTTTATTGAAGGATAATTGCTTTACAGAATTTTATTGTTTTCTGTCAAACCTCAACATGAATCAGCCATAGGTATACATATATCCCCTCCCTTTTGAATCCTCCCTCCCATCTCCCTCCCCATCCCACTCCTCTAGGTTGATACAGAGCCCCTGTTTGAGTTTCCTGAGCCACACAGCAAATTCCTGTTGGCTATCTATTTTACATATGGTAATATAAGTTTCCATGTTACTCTACAGCTTTTTAAAATAGATAACCTTAAAAAAAATAGATAACCTTTATCATGTTGGAAAATGTCCTTGCATTGTTATTTTGTTGAGTTTTTATCATGCTAGGGTGTTGGATTTTGCTGCATGTTTTTTCATTTATTGAGATGATCATTTGGTGTTTTTAGTTTCTTCATTCTATTAAAATAGAGTATTACACTGATTGATTTTTGCATGTTGGAATACCTTGTATTCCTGGGAAAATCTAATTTGTTCGTGTTTTTAACACACTATTGAATTTAGTTGCCTAGTATTTTTGTTTAATTTCTTTGCATTTATACTCATACAGGATGTTAGCCTATTGTTTTCTTTTCCTTTGATATCTTTGCCTGGCTTTAATATGAGGGGGATTGGGGCCTCATATAATGAATTAGTAAGGGTTCTTTCCTTTCTCTGGTAGAGGCAGGGGTGGTAAGAGTTTGAAAAGGATTGCTGCTAATTCTTTAAATGGTTGGTAGAATTTACCAGTGAGGTCCTCTGGCCCTGGGCTTTTCTTTGTTAGAATTTGTGATTATGTATTCAATCTCTTATTATTGGTCTATTCAGATATTCTATCTCTTCTTCAGACATTTGTGGTAGTTTGTGTGTTTTCAGGAAATTACCCACCTAGGCTATGTGATTTACTGGATTGGATATCTAGCATTCTCATACACTCCCTTTTTCTTATGTCATGTTGGCAGTTATGATTTTCAGTTTGTCTATTGCCTACCCAAATGTTTATCCCTCGCTTGATGGGACAGAGGCTAATGAACTTGCCTTAAGTTCATTATTATTTTCATGATTATTTTCAACAATCACCCCCCAGGGTAGCCACTTCAGCCACGCTAACTTACTGAGGTAAGTGAGATAAAAGTAAGCCCTTTGAGCAGATCCTTCAGGATGTTATTAGACAGATCAAACAAATAATCACAATTCTTGGAGTATATTGCATTCTCTCCTTCCATCACTAGGAAACTCTACCAGGATGTGGTCAGAGTTCTTTAAGGCTATCATCAAGCTGAAGAAGGCAGGGTAGGGTTAGGGTAGGCAATAATCCCATAAAGCACTGTTAATGAGATTCAAGTGTTTAGGTTTTCTCTTGATTAAGCATTTTTCAGGTTGCTATAAACTTTTGATTAGTTTCCAGAGTTCTGCTAAAGGTCATTATGGCAGTTTAATGCAAGTTAATTCTCTGCTTTTGTAGAACAATGAGCTATTGGAGTTCCCTACTCTCCCATTTTTTGCTGACGTCACTGGCAATCTACTTTTAAATAAGTCATATATTACTTTAATAGGGCCTAGAGACCTATGTGTAATAATGGCACCATGTCAAGAGGATGAAGTTTGGGAATAATCACTGCTGTAACTTCTTATCTGTGCTTAATCATGGCATTAATTAAATTAAATTTTGTTAATTTAATTAGCACCCCAGTGTTTAACTGATTCTGCATTCCTATAACAAGGAAATTGTTATAAATGGCTTTGTTCTAATTAGCTTTAAAGAGACATCAAAACCTCATTTTCATGTCAAAAAATTATCACCTTGAAACATTTATTTTAAGGTGGCCAATTTAGATTTGTTAATGTGCATGACTGCAAAATTTCCAATTTGCAACAAAAATGTAAAAGTATTAATTTGCATAAACACCCCAAATATACACATTCAAGATAACATGGAAAATCACAACTATTTAGAAACTCAAACTAAAGCACTGCATTTACTTTGAGCACCTATACTCAACCCAAATATGATTTTGTGGAGAAGGAAATGATTTTGAGCCAATCGTTTTTGTTATCTGTGTAATAGTACCACAAATAATGAGTTGACCAAACCAACATCTAAATGAAACACAATTTTTCATTATAAATTTATTTTTACTGAAGTATAAACAGCATTCCTAAAACTTTATTAACAACAGTTATGTAAATTTCAATCTTTATAGTCTTTTGAATCTAAAATTATAGCTATGTTTTATTTAATTTTCAGAACTAATTTATCATAAATATTCTAATTTACAAAAAATATAGCAATATATCTCTTTTGAGCTCACACTTTATTGCTCCTTCAGTTAATAAAAGGTTCTTGTTTGCATTTGTATAACTCAGTTAATACATGTGCCTCAGTTTCTCTAAATAAAGTGTATGTGAAAGGAACCTATAAGGAAACACACACACACACACCTTAATACTGATTAAGCTTTTCTTAATGAGAGTAACATAGCTTTTCCTTTAGAAGCCATGTTTAACCAACTTTCACATGCTGACTATTTAAAATATGCTTGGAGGTTTCTCGCACATGCAAGAAATGATCTTGCAGAGACCTGTCCTGTATTGATTAAAAGCACAGACTCTGAAATTAACCAGATCTGGATTGGAATCTCAGTTCCACAACTAACAAGTTGTGTGACCTCAGGCAGTTTAAATAAATTCTCTGTTTCTTAATTTTCTCAACTGTCAAACATCAAGACATGATGGGAGAATTAGATAAATTAGCTCTCAGAAATTTTTTATGCTATTAAATGTTTTCACCTGAGGATACAACTTGGTGAAGTAAACATAAACCTTGAAGCCAAACTGCTAAGGAGATAACAAATATTCAAATATCATTGATACCTGCTTCTTAGGTTTATAAAACATGCATGTAATGATCTTAGCACATAACTTCTGTCTCATAAATATTAGTTCTTTTCTTCCACTCTTCCGTTTGTAAAAGTATATACTGCTATTTTTACTGTGGATTCAGATTTTCCACCACAACACAGAGTAATAATTAATTGAGATTGTATATAGAGCCCTATATAGAGTAGAAGTCCAATACCATTTTTTGATGATGAAGAGGATGACATTAACGATGGTAAAGATACCAAATGGGCTCTGCAATACAGTGGAGGGAAAAACTAGTAAATGGCTGCTTTAAAGGAGTAAGACAAATACTTAGGAAATAGAATTTAATGGATCACAAGATTTGGAGAGTGATAGAAGAACACAAAATAGAACTGAACTAAATGTTACAAAGGAAATGGCTTCAAACATTTTCTTTCTGTAAAGAACAAAAATGTCATTTCCAAGATTTCACACTTTCATTGGGCATACTCAAGCTTATACTCAATTCCTGTTTTACTTTCCAAAACTAAACTTTTCTTACATCAGATGAAATGTTCTATTGTGAGTGAGAAAGGCATAATTTGAGAACAAACATTAATCAACCATACTTTGTTTGAGTAAAGCAATGTACTGCTTCTAGCAATAGAATGTTTCTAATTTGGGGATAGTACCCTTAATGAGAACTAAATAAAATGATGAAGAGAATATTGAAAAATAATTTATGTGAAATAAGTAGTATGTGGACATTTCAGTTCAGCTCAACTCAAATGTAGGACAGGGAAAAATCCACAGATATAAACTAAGCACTTATAGCAACTTTTTTCCAGACATATCTGCTAATTCTGAAAATTCAACTGAAATACAAAGCTGAGCAATTCTTTCAATAGACTCACTGATCCTATTATTAATAGAGTTATTAATACTGATGATTAGGGCCTTTCAAGGAGTAAGCATCTTGACCAAGGAATCTAAGGGACTATATCCAATGAGGAAGAAAGAACTAGAAACAGATCACTCCTCACAGTAACCAAACTCCACTTCTGAATCATATCAATCCTAGTCGGGTAAACAGATAAAGATTTGCTAGTTTTTCTAGCTAGTCCCCTGTTGAAGTACTATAAATAAGTATAAAATCCCTGTGAGGAGAGAGATATTTATCAATATCCTGCAGAGTCTCAGATTATCTCTACAACTTTTGAAACAGAATGTATGAAATCCAATCAGAACTTGCCAAGCACATGAATAGTTATATTCTGTGATCAAAAACTAAGACACATACTACAAAATAATAATAAACTCATGGATTATTCAAATAATGGAATTTTTATGTATGGAGTTAAAATATTATAAACAATAGGACAATAAAATATTGATAGAACTGAGAATTTTAACTAAAAGCTATAGAACTAAAAGCTATAAATATGAACTAAATAAATCATACAAATATGAAGTAAAATAACTCAAGTAAAAGATGCAATGAATAGGCTAGACAGCAGATAAAACTGCTGAGGAGAGATTAGTAAACTGAAAAGTAGGTCCAAAGAAAATATCCAGAAACAAACTTGGAGAGATAAAAGGGAGGAAAATGCTGAAAAGGCATTAATTTTGTATGATGATTGAATACCTAGAAGGAAAGGAGAGACAGAAATTGTCATCAATAAGAAATATGATGACTAAATAAATGCCATACTTTGGATGGGATACTGGAACAAAATAGGTCAGACTTTAAATTGCTACAACAATTTATAAGAATCTTCAGCATTGTAGGCCAAAATTGGAGATATAGATACCCTATGATGCAGCGATTCCACCCCTACATATATACTTGACACAATGAGTTACTATTTTCACCAAAAAATAACAAGGTCAAGATGCTTCAAATCAGCACTAATCACAACAGCCACAAAATGCTAACAAATGCTCATCAACAATATAATGGATAAATATATGTCTGTATAATCACACAGTATAATATTAGTAATGAAATTGTATGAAGTACTACCATACATGACAATATAAATAAATCTCAAATCATTACACTGCTGAAAGAAGTGAGACATAAGAGAATACATATTTTACATATTTTATACAAGGCTTAAAATTACAGAAAAGTCCATTTTTTTAGTATTCAGGATAATGGTTCCCTTTGGGATATAAAGTGGGGTGAGTAGAAAGGAAGGACCTCAGTGGGGCTTCCAGAACACTGGCAATATTATTTCTTTTACGTAGTAGTGGATACATGGTTTTACATGGGAGTTACAATGAGTTGTAAATTTGGGATTTTTGTACTTTTCCAAATGTCTTACTTACCTCCAACTTTCTCTTGAATTCAAAGCACAGAAAAAATAATTTTTTACACAATGTGGTATTTTATCTAGACAGCAACCTATACAGCATATTAAAAAGCAGAGATATTACTTTGCCAACAAAGGTCTGTTTAGTCAAGGCTACAGTTTTTCCAGTAGTCATGTATGGATGTGAGAGTTGGACTATAAAGAAAGCTGAGCACTGAAGAATTGATGCTTCTGAACTGTGGTGTTGGAGAAGACTCTTGAGAGTCCCTTGGACTGCAAGGAGATCTAACCAGTCCATCCTAAAGGAGATCAGTCCTGGGTGTTCATTGGTAGGACTGATGTTGAAGCTGAAACTCCAATACTTTGACCACCTGATGCAAAGAACTGACTCATTTGAAAAGACCCTGATGCTGGGAAAGATTGAAGGCAGGAGAAGGGGACGACAGAGGACGAAATGGTTGGATGGCATCATCGACTCAATGGACATGAGTTTGAGTAAACTCTGGGAGTTGGTGATGGACAGGGAGGCCTGGCGTGCTGCAGTCCATGGGGTTTCAAAGAGTTGGACACGACTGAGTGAGTGAACTGAAATGAACTGAACTGATATTTTATCTATCATTAAAAGCAAATTATTGGTGACAAAGTATGTGGACAAATTTGTCTCCAAATTTAAATCCTTTTGATAGCCTATGTTAAACATCCTTACTTATTGTTTCAGGTCAAAATAACAGGTGGGTGGATGCATGTATAATAAATGGGCCAATTTTCAATTTCTGTATTTAACTGTGGGATTTAAATCAACTACCAGAAAACATTATAATCCACATGGCTATGCTGATGCTTTTGACAGTGTTTGTATGTAAAGTGATTTACCCACAGTATGTATCTGCAGTTTGTATGTAAAGTGATTTATCCATAAGACTTATCACTTTTACTGGATTCATGTTTCACTTGGGAAGTAGGAAAGAAGAGGAAAAACAAAACAAAATGATGGCTTAGTATAAACTTTGAGTCCCCCAAAGTAAATAACCAGGAATAATATGAAAAATATTGAAAATTGACTATAAAGTGCTTTTGTTCATTAGTGTCATTTCCTTTGGCTATAGTGTCTACAAGATAGCTGCTGTTGCCTCTGGATAAAAACTGAAGATAGTATTTTATATTTTCAATGATTAACCTCAAATAAAAGGGACAGTGAGATAATTTTAGTCATTAAAAAGTTTTTTTGCATGTGAAAATAAGTTCTAATGTATAAATTTACATTTTCTTTAGGAATGAGTCTTGTAACCATGTACAGCATTTAATATCTCATTAAGACAAAGGGTCACAATAGATTGCAGATTATACTGATCATTGCACCTGAGTAGCCCTCTAGGCTCCTCTGTCCATAGAATTCTCCAGGTAGGAATACTGGGGATCTTCCCTACCCAGAAATGGAACCTGCATCCCCTGCATTGCAGGCAGAATTCTTCATCATGTGAGTCCCCAGGGAAGCTTTGTGAAGCAAGAAGTCCAGACCAAATGGCAACATAGCTACTTTGAAGATTTATACCACAACTTATAGTTCATTATTTCTTGTGGAGATGGTAAACATTAAAATAAAAACAATATCACATATTTTAAGTATGCCTTACCTCAATTCAAACACAAAATAGTTGAAGAAAAGATACTGTCAATGAGTATTTATTCAATGACCTTTCTTTCACAGTCCTTATCTAATATATATTGTTAAAAAGCTGGAAGATATATTTCATAGTAAGTTAGGAAAAAACTCAAAAAATTTTATTATTTTGAACTTTACTAATTCAAGTGCATGGTCATTTTTTCTGAAGAATTTATTTACGTTTGCTTTTGTCATCTTTGATTTCTTTCATTAGTGTCTTATAATTTTCTGTGTACAGTTCTTTTGTCTCCTTAGGTAAGTTTATTCCTAGATATTTAATTCTTTTTGTTGCAATGGTGAATGGGATTGATTTCTTAATTTCTCTTTCTGATTTTTCATTGTTAGTATACTAAGTAGTGGGGTATTTCTATGTATTGATTTTGTATCCTGCAACTTTGCTAAATTCACTGATTAGCTCTAGTAATTTTCTGATACTATCTTTAGGGTTTTCTATGTATAGTATCATGTCATCTGCAAACAGTGAGAGCTTTACTTCTTCTTTTCCAATCTGGATTCCTTTTATTTCTTTTTCTTCTCTGATTGCTGTAGCTAGGACTTCCAGAACTATGTTAAATAATAGTGGTGAAAGTGGACACCCTTGTCTTGTTCCTGATCTTAGGGGAATGTTTTCCATTTTTCACCATTGAGAATAATGTTTGCTGTAGTCTTATCATATATGGCCTTTACTATGTTGAGGTAGGTTCCTTCTATGCCCATTTTTTGAAGAGTTTTAATCATAAATGGGTGCTGAATTTTGTCAAAGGCTTTTTCTGTATCTATTGAGATTATCATATGGTTTTTATCTTTCAATTTTTAATATAGTGGAAAAAGCACAGAAATATTTATGTATCTATCTATCTATAAACATATACAAGGGTGACTGTCACAATTAAATGAGGTAATGTAGTAACTGTGCATTAAAAATTAACTACTATTTGTTATTACTCAATATTATAGAAGCATGATGCCTGAGAGAGGTATGCTGATGATACTTTAAAAAAACTAGAGTTTTTGTATAATCAATATTCATATTATTAAAATCCAAATAATAATATCAGTAGCATAACTGCAATTAATATTTCTGATGAAATGCAATAGTTGTGTTCTACTCATAATATACAAATCCTTTTAATGGATCATAGGTAATACCAATGGTTTACATCTCCCTGTCAAAGCAATACATAGTTATTGTTCAAAATATGCTTACTGAAATATTCTCTGAATTTTGGATTAATGTACTAACATTATTAGAAAAAAAAAAACTTGTACCCAGCTATCCTATGCCCACTCCCATTTGTAGACGCTTTGTAATATTCCACATTAAGTGTGCTCTAATTAAGCATTCAAACTATAATAGCACTTTTCCTTCTGGACATATATTTCACTTCAGCTTTCTCTTTTTTTCTTCCATTGCATTACATTCAGTTATTACCATTACCTAATGCTCCATCATACACTATTTGTGTGGCCTTTGGTAAGTTACTTAATCAATCTGAGCTTAGTTTCTTAGTTTCTCAAAAAAGACAAATTAATAGTTTCTACCTTGCAAATACATGATGGGAAATAAATGTCTTAACTTTGGAAAAGTGCTTAGCATAATACCTGGCACAAAGCAATTACACAAGAAATATTACAGTTATTATTTAACAATTCTCTCTAGGATCAGCCCCACATTATTGGTGAATAATATCAGTCAGAAACTAGCATTATTTGCTGAACATTTACTGGGAGATTTTTGCCATATTTCAGTAAGGAAATTTTGTCTGAATGAAAGGAAGAAGTCTGAGTGGGGATAGTTGGGACCTCTCTGACATTCTGTTCTTAGGAGTAATTAGAGATGACTGAGGCAATTGAGAGCTGTATTTTCTAGTTCTAGGTACTTTTGTCACAAAGAGGGAATGAGAACAGAACCTTCTGGTTCTGTCCATATGATGGACGGAGACCAATGAAAGAGTATCACTGAGTGGTTTAGCTAGAGAATCAGGTGAGATAAATAAAAAGCAAAGTAGAGTTACTCAGTAGTACAGTAAATTAAAAAATATGGCTCTGTTGTTTAATAGTTGTGAGATCTTAGACAAGTTGTTTAATCTCTGTAAGTCTGATAATTTAAAAAGTGAATAATAATATTATTTATTTTAATTGGCTATTAAAATAATGAACAAATAATGTATTCCATGTGCAACATTTTTCATATATTAATTCTTCAACAATATACCAACAATATAACTTATCACTTAATTCCATCTACCCATTAAAGAAGTCAGCATCCTATTAACATGCACTATTGTCTCACTAATCCAAACCCAGCCTCTTTCTAGGGAATCCCTAAGACAGTCTGATATTAGAACATATAAGATATTGCATTTATCTAATAAATTTAAATATAGACTATCAATAACATAATTCCAAATTATATTTTTGTTAAAATACATTTTGTCAAAGGACCTCAATTAATATGCCTAATATTGGCAGTAATATTTGCCTAGTTATTTGAACAAAATAATTTTGTTCACTGCTCTGTAACCAGCAAGTAGAACAGTGCCTAGTACATAAAAACCCATTGAATAAATTCACTCAGACTGATTTCTCTCTAATGTATACAAATAAACAATTTCAAAGAACAAATAGATAACAATCCTATGGAAATCCATAAATTTCTAGCAAATTAGTTGAAGTTACTAACAGAACACTATTGTGTATCTATAATATGTATATATGTGTGTGTGCGTGTGTGTATAATATATATAAAGAAATCATAAATATCAATATATTTTAGATACCTGCTGACCCATATTTGAATTCCTGGAACCAAACTTAAAGTGGGAAAAGGGTTACCCATACCTCCAACAAGCAATGCTCCAACAGAAGCACAGTGTCCTACAGTCAAACTCAGTTCTGACACATCTACTTGGAGATGGTGTCACATTTTACAGGTTAAAAGTCTACAAGACTACCTCTCCCCACTTACGGCACCAATTGCAAGCCCAGGTTATCCCCTGGGCTTCTGACAAACTAGCTACAGACTAGATGTTCCAATGACCCCTCCTTGAACTGAGATGTCCTTTGCAAGTCCCGTTGTTAGCCGTACTTCTGAGGTACTGGCTATAAGCCACAGGTTCCCACAACTTCCTCCTCAGATTCAATTAATTTGCTAGAGCAGCTCACAGAAATTAAAGAAACTTTTCATTTACTGAAACACCAGTTTATTATAAGAAAAGGTAGAACTCAGAAACAGCTCAATGGAAGAGATGCAAAAGGAACGGGCTTCCATGCCCTCTCCAGGTGCACCACTCTCCCAGAACCTCCCTGTGTTCACCAACCCGGAAGCTCTCTGAACCTTGTCCTTTTGAGGTGTTTGTCATATGATTGACTAAATCATTAGCCATTGGCAACTGATTCAGCCTTCAGCCCCTCTCCCTCCCTGAGGTCACTGCTAGGGCTGAAAATTCTAACCCTCTAGCATTCAAGGTTGGTTCCCTGGCAACCAAAGACACCTTGTTAACATAACAAAAGACGCATTCCCTGCTCTCAAAATGTAGGACCTAAGTCCAAGGGGTTTTTAGGAGTTCTGTGCAGACACTGAGGTGAAGACCAAATACATATAAATGACAATATCACAACCCAACGTCATCATTCATTATTAAAACATACTGCAAATCTCCATGTCTGTCTTTATGAATTCAGATATATAAAAAACACTGAAGAGAATGCAGGTAGATAGATGACAGTGACCTTAATTCAGAAAACTGAGTGAATGCTAAGCAATTCAGTAAAATTTCTGCACAATGATAACTTACTTACAGAGAAAGTTCTTTTGAGTAAAAGTTGGCATTTACCATAGAGAAAGTTTCCCTAGATACTCCTTAGATACTTACTATTTACTGTGCATCCTCTCATAGTTCTGGTCTTTTACCATAAGTATTGGGTCCTTCAAAACAGAAAGAAACAAGGGAGATGTGAATTATTTTTAATATGATACTTGTATATTATTTTTTAAGAGTTGTTTTAAAACATGTAAAAATCTATAGGTGTGAATATTACTCATAAACAGTTTTCCCACTTCACAAACTAAATGTATTAAGTTATAGCAACATATTGTTCACTCTAATTTTTCTCATTATTTTATTATATAACATGGATAAATAATGACTAGCAACTATGATGATGACTTATTGAGAGGGTAACAGGCAGGAAGGCCGCATCTCCAAATGCAGGAAATAGGCTGCAAATGTCAGACATTTTTTATCTCTCTCTTAAGCGGCAGGAAGAAACAAACTAGTGTTATATTTTTTCCCCTTCTCTATATGAAGGAGTCTTTTGGGCCTAGAAAAGAGAACAACAGTCTCAAAGGCCCCTTGCTGAATCATCTAACTTCGGAGAAAACAAAACAGAACTTTAGTTCCACCCTGATGCTCCAGGCCGGTTGCATCTATCTGGGACTTATCACCCCCTGTCCAGAAACCTTCCACCCCCTACACCTGCCCAGAAGACTTATCACCCCCTGCCCAACTACAAATGCCATCTCAACTAAAGAATACTCAAAATATCCCGCCTGATTAACGTTTCCCTTATCGCTTCCACAAACCTCCCTTTAAATATGAAGCCTCCCTGATCCCTCTCGCGCTCAGCCTGGTCGTTAGGCCGACTGTCGCCCCTCCTTGCCTGAATAAAGGTAACCTATTTCTGTTGAGGTCGTCTTTCCTTTTCTGCCTCGCCAGAACTATACCCTACACTATACAAATTTAAAAAGAGGTTTCTCTTAAAATTCTGTGTTGCCATAATGACACCTGGTTCCACCTGAACTTAACTTTTCTCAAACCTTGAGCTAACCAATGCATTTTTCTTATGGAAATGTTTGTCTTAAGCTATGTTAATGTACTATGCATTTACCCTAGACTCTGTCTTCAAGTCAAGCCTAAAGGCTCAGAACCTACTTGACAAACCAGTATGTTATATTCATACATTGTTCTCCTAATCTATGTTAATGAAACTATATATTTGTATGGAAATCTGCCTTTCTTCAAGATTCATGTCAATCATTTTATGGCCCAGGATGACTCACCTGGTGCCATTCTCTGAGTTTTGAGACATTTCCTTTCTTTAATTAGCAGACTGCTAGTAGCTATATATATCCAGCTAAAGACTAGCAGGGGGGTACTCTTTCTGCCCCCTTCTGATGTCTATGTCAGAAGCTTTCTCTATCTCTTTTATACTTTAATAAAACTTTATTACACAAAAGCTCTGAGCGATCAAGCCTCATCTCTGGCCCTGGATTGAATTCTTCTCTGGAGGCCAAGAATCCCAGCATCTTTTCGTGGTTCAGCAACAACCTTTCATCATCAAGAAAAGTTCCTTACGTCAGGTTAGCAGAAGTGAGGAGGAAAACATTACTTTATGATGGTTAACAAAAAAGCTGGTTGAAAAGTGAAAATCACATTAATTTAGAACCCACTTTTGACCTATGTGGTCAACTCTTGAGTGTTTTAATAAGTGAGATTATCATTCTGGCATAATGTCAAGTAATAGAGAATTTTAGTAAATTACAATAAAACTTCTATTAGCCAAAATGTTCACCTATTAGGGATATTCTGGCTATTCAATATTTCTTAGGAAAAGAATCTTAACTCCAAAAACTTTTGGTGAAGACTATTCCAATATGTCTGCACATTTTGGTGCATTTGCCAAATCATATAGACAACATATTTCAAAATTTTTGATGACTGGAGGACTTATGGTTTCTCTGTCTCAATAAACTAAATACCTGTATTATTTGAAGAGATGGTATAAGAGGCTGAACTGAGTGTATTTAGACTCTCAGACCTCTCTGGTGTGTTTTTGCTTAATTTGAAAAAATACACTTGCATCTAGCTTGTATGTCTATTATAAATTTTAATTTAGACACATATATAAAAACCTATATGAAAATCTATTAAAATATAAGGTATGTGTTCTTTCAATAACAATTATTGAATACTTAAGTGTGCCAGATACTATGCTAGTTATTTGTGTTAAGTATGAACATGTGCATATATTTGAATATTTGCCTTTTAGGCAGAAATATTGCCAGAATAGCATAATTACAATAAGGAATTAAAGTTTATTTCATCATGGTTAACTAAAGGTTTTACTGTATGTTCAGATGTTAGTAATGTTAGTTTTTTAATCTATGGATAAAGAAGTAAAAAGACAAATACTGTATCATATGACTCATATGTAGAATTTAAAAAATACAACAAGCTAGTGAATGGAGAAGACTCTTGAAAGTCCCTTGGACAGCAAGGAGATCCAACCAGTCCATCCTAAAAGAAATCAGTCCTGAATATTCATTGGAAGGACTGATGCTGAAGCTGAAACTCCAATACTTTGGCCACCTGATGTGAAGAACTGACTCATTTGAAAAGACCCTGATGCTGGGAAAGATTGAAGGCAGGAGGAGAAGGGGACAACAGAGGATGAGTTGGTTGGATGGCATCACTGACTCAATGGACATGAGTTGGAGTAAACTCTGGGAGTTGGTGATTGACAAGGAGGCCTGGCATTGAGAGGGTAACAGGCAGGAAGGCCAGGGGTCTCCAAATGGAGGAAAGAGGCTGCAGGTGCCAGACATTTTTATCTCTCTTAAGCGGCAGGAAGAAACAAACCAGCGATATGTCTTTCCTTCTCTATACAAATTTAAAAGGAGGTTTCTCTTAAAGTGCTGTGTTGCCATGACACCTGGTCTCACCTGAAGCTAACTACTCTCAAACCTTGAGTTAACCAATACATTTCTTTTTCGTATGGAAATGTTGTCTTAAGCTATGTTAATGAACCCCAGACTCTATCTTCAAGTTGGTTCTGCCAAACAGCCTAACTTACTTACTCAGGTATTGTTCCCCTAATCTATGTAAACAAAACTATTTGTTGGTATTCTGCCCTTCTACAAGATTCAAGTCAATCGTTTTATGGCCAGGGATGAATTATCTGGTGCCATTCTAAATTTTATGACATTCCTTTCTTTTCATTAACAGACTGTGAGTGACTATATAACATACAGCTAAAGACTAGGAGGGGGGTACTCTTTTGCCCCCTTCTGATGCCTATGTCAGAAGCTTTCTCTATCTCCTTTATACTTTAATAAAACTTTATTACACAAAAGCTCTGAGCAATCCAGCCTCGTCTCTGGCCCCGGATTGAATTCGTCTCCTCCGGAGGCCAAGAATCCCGCATCTTATCATTCAGCAACAACCTTTCAGCATGCTGCAGTCCATGGTGTTGCAAAGAGTCAGACACGACTGAGCGACTGAACTGAACTGAGTGAATATAACCAAAAAAAAGCAGACACGAATATAGAGAATAAACTAGTAGTTAAGAGTAGGGAGCAGCGAAAAGAGCAATATAGAGGTGGCACAGTGGGAGGTACAAACTACTGGGTATAAGATAGGCTCAAGGATATATTGTACAATACAGGGAATGTAGGCAATATTTTGTATAACTGTAAATGGAAATTGGATACATTTTAAAAAAATTCTCTCTCTTTAGATTTGAGCAGTCTTTAGTCTTCCCTGGGGAAGTGTACCATCACAATTTATGACTTCCTCAGATTTTTGTCTGAGTATCCTTTAGATTCTTACAAATTGCAAATACAGATGCACACATGGATATATACTACATCTATATATTATTATAAGTAACTTCAATTACTATCTAATATGAGATACTATATCAGAGATGTAGCCTGCATATCTATAATAATATATGCTTACTAGATCATTCAATCTCTAATCTATAAATTGACTCTGTCAATGAACAATATGTGATTATTATGCCACCTGAGATCTGCTACTTTTACTTTGTCTATCAGAGGGAAGAGGCTATGAAGATTTTAATCAATGAATGACTGAATAAGTGTAGCCTTAGTCCACTTGCCTCAGTTTCCTGAATTATGTACACTTACATGGTAGAGAACAAAGCATTAGTGAATTATTTTTATGTTCACTAGAAAATAGGAGGGTTTGGGTATTTTGTACTTGTAATAGATGACAAATGATCACAGATTCTTTGCATCCCTGTCACCACTATCCTTCTCTACAATGAGATTTTTATAGCTCCTCTCATCAAGAGCTGGCACTTATCTGAGTTTGGTCACATGGCTTGATTTGATTAATAGGACATTAGCAGACATAACACAAGCCAAGGCTTGGAAACTGCTGTTCCTAATGCTCTAGAGAACACTGCAACTATCACCATGTGAAAGAACCTGGTTGATAATGAACACATGGCAAGCTTCCTTTATCACACCTGGTGACAGGCAGACAACTGCTAGACATGTGAATGAGGATATCAACCTCTAGCTAACTACAAATATTTAAGAAAATATAGTTTACACAACAGAGAAAACAATCCCAGCTGTATGTATTAAGCTGAAATTAACTATCCACAAAATCCTAAGGAAACAAATAAGGTGTTTCTTTAAAACATTCAGTGTTAGGTTGTTTGTTCAAACCAAAGTGAATCAATAAAAGTCTATACGCTTATGTCAATACTTTTTGATACTTGCATGGGCATATGAATTACCTAAGGATCTCATTAAATGCAGATTGTGATTCAGCAGGTGTGGAGAGGCACCCAAGATTCTGCAGTTTTAATGAGTTTCGGAAGATGATGATGCTACTGGTCCATTGGACACATTTTCATTAACAAGGGCCTCTGTGATAGGAGATATAAAACTGTTCATAAAAATATGAAATGTTCTTATCAATGAGGTCCATGACTCTGATCAGTAAAGTCTTTTTGAACTTAAATAAATTTATATTATCTTCCCACCTAATCATCTAATATAACAAATAACAACATCCACCTTAAACACAACACACACAATCTGATGCACAGTCCTGCACACACACTCCTCACTTCATTGTCAGAATGCAGTGAACATACAGAGAACCATCAGAGTAGAAGGCTATAAAACAATAGTAGTATGCAAATAAAATAAGTAATAATTAACTGACAGTGGAAATATTTCAGGAAATAAATTTGCTTTGCAATAAGTTTTATTTAAAGACTTGTTTAAATATCTAAACTTTAAGCAATTAGAGTCCCTGCTCTCATTGAGCTTACCAAATAGTACTTGGTTTGCGGGTATATAGAGTCACAATTTCATTCACTCGTTTATCATAAATGAATAAGGCACTGTATTTATGCAGCTTAGAATAAAATTCCCTTGCAGGTATTATTATGGAAAGAAATGAAGACTGAGTAGATCTCAACTAATTACTGCTATAAGTATTGTAAAACTCAAACCAAAATTAAAAAATCCTAGGGGATATTCCTAGCTGGTTTTGCTACACCCTACAGAAACATAGTAAGAGTGTGCTATTTGATAGCTTTAAATTTTGCATTTTGAAAATTGCTTTAAATAAATTTGAGACAGAAAGGATCAGACAAAAATTAATGTTGGCACAAATTCAGCTCTTTCTGGGCTAAGTCAAAGTTCAACTGGATGATGCTTAAGATCATTCCAATCTTACAAGGTGAGATTTCATGAATTTTTTGAAGAGGAAATTGTTTAACTACAACAATATGTGATGTATAGAAATTATTGCTAGTGATATTCATTAAGATCTTTTCAAATGCAACAAATAAGGAGGCAGTTTTTATGTTGAGGAATATCTTATTGTGGTTTTACTTTACAAGTTTTTTTTATTCATAAAATAAAGGCATACTTACTAAGAATGGTTTTTAAGATCATTTAAAACTATATGATGGTTTGTTGTTTAGCCGCTAAGTCATGTCTAACTCTTGTGACCTACAGACTGTATAGTTCACCAGGGTCTGCTATTCATAGGATTTCCCAGGCAAGAATACTGGAGTGGGTTGCCATTTAGGGGATCTTCATGACCCAGAGATCAAACCCACAACTCCTGTTTGGCAGGCGAATTTTTTATGCCTGAGCCACCAGGGAAACCCATATGATGATTTACCTCTCTACAATTAGACACACATGCATGCTCTTTATGTAGAGATTTTAACCCTACATCCCCACCACTGCTACCATTACACACATATACAAACAAACATACTTAGTTAATAGTAAAGAAAGTTTGTTATTCCTGTTGTTCAGTTGCTAAGTCATGTCCGACTCTGCAACCCCATGAACTGCAGCACACCAGGCTTCCCTGTCCTTCACTATCTCCTGGAATTTGCTCAAATTCATGTCCATCAAGTCAGTGATGCCATCCAACCACCTCATCCTCTGTCGCCCCCTTCTCCTGCCATCAATCTTTTCCAGCATCAGGATCTTTTCAATGAATCAGCTCTTTGCATAAGGTGGCCAACATATGAGAGCTTCAGCTTCAGCACCAGTCCTTCCAGTGAATATTCAGGGTTGGTTTCCTTTAGGATTTACTGGTTTGATCTTGCTGTCCAAGGGAATCTCAAGAGTCTTTTCCAGCACCACAGTTAGAAAGCATCAATTCTTTGGTGCTCAGCATTCCTTATGGTTCAAGTTTCATATCCATATGCGATTACAGGAAAAACCATAGCTTTGACTATAAGGATCTTTGTCAGGAAAGTGATATCTCTGCTTTTTAATACACTGTCTAGGTTTGTCATAGCTATTCTTCCAAAGAACAAGTGTCTTTTAATTTCATGGCTGCAATCACCGTCAGCATTGCTTTTAGAGCCCAAAATGAGATCTGACACTGTTTCCACATTTTTCCAATCCATTTGCTGTGAGGTGATGGTACTGGATGCCATGATCTTCTTTTTTTGAATGTTGAGCTTTAAGCTAGCTTTTTCACTCTCCTCTTTCACCTTCATCAAGAGGCTCTCTAGTTCTTCTTCACTTTCTGCCATTAAAGAGCCTGTAAAATCTCTTACCAGCTTTTTTGAGATACAATTCACATACTAAGCAATATGTGGCTAGCTGTGGTGGCTCAGACAGTAAAGCATCTGCCCATAATGCAGGAGACCTGGGTTCGATCCCTGGGTCAGGAAGATCTCCTGGAGAAGGAAATGGCAACCCACTCTGGTACTCTTGCCTGGAAAATCCCATGGGACAGAGGAGCCTGGGAGGCTATAGTCCAAGGGGTCACAAAGAGTTGGACACGACTGAGTGACTTCACTTTTACTTTCATTTTTCAAGCAATATACCCATAAGTTGTATAATTCAGCTGTTTTATATATCATATTAACATTTTAACTATGAAAGAATATAACAAAAGTTGCCATTTTAACCATTTTCAGTAGCATTAATTCACAACTTTGTGCTATCATCACTATTTCAAAAATTTTTCATCATCCCAAACAGAAATCATATAGCAATTAAACCATAAATCTCTATTCTACCCTGCTTTAGCCCCTAGTAACCTTTAATCAACTTTCTATCTGTGTAAATGTGTCTATTTGAGATACTGCCTATAAGTGGATTCATAAGATATTTGTCTTTTTGTGTCCAGCTAATTTCAGTTAGCATGTCTTCAAAATTTATCAATGTTGTGGCATGTATCAAAGTTTCATTGCTTTTTATGGCTAAAGAATATCCTATTGCATCTTTGTAGCCATATTTTACCATTAATCTGTTGATGGACATAGGTTGTTTCTAACTTTTGCTATTGTGAATAATGCTGTGTCACTGATGTACAAGTATCTCTTTGAGACTCTGCTTTCACTACTTTGGGTAATGAAAGGAGTATTACAGAGTCACAGGGTAATTCTATGAACAGCTATTTGAGGAACTTCCATATTGTCTTCCACAGCTGCTATACCATTTTATATTCCTACCAGAAATACACAAGAGTTTCAATTTCTCACCTTTTTCACCAACACTTGTTATTTTTTGTGGTTAATTAAAAGGAAAACATTTAAGCAGAAAGTAACAGAACATTGTCAATCAACTATACTTCAATTAAAATATATTTTAAAAAATCAACAAAGTTTTAAGTGTACAACATTATTAACTATATGCGCATTGGTTTACTACATATCTCTGGAACTTACTCATCTTGTATGACTGAAAGTCTATAACCATTAAACAGACTTCTAATGTTTCCTGTCCTAGTCCCTTGACAACCACCATTCTACATTCTACTTCTATGACTTTGAATAATTTAAATACTTGATTTAATTCTAATGAAGTCATATTCATCCTTCTGTTATTGGCTTGTTTCACTTAATGTCCTCAAGGTTCATCTAAGTTGTAGCATACAGTAGGATTTCCTATTTTAATCTTGAAATATGTATATATTTCTATTAAATAGAGAGATGTGGAAATATATCTCCTTTGGGGACTTCCATGATGTATATGCTGAGCATCCATTTGACATGTGTGTTGCTGTTCCACAGGTTATATTTATTGCCATTCATTCACCTTACTTGCTTCATTTTACTTTCTTTAAGTTCTACTTACTTTTCTTCATTCTTTATTCTTCTCAAACTCAATAATTACAATTGTCCTATCTTCAATATCCTGTTATTTTTCTCCTGTATGCTCAAATTTGCTTTGAATTCCTCCATTGAAAATTTTAAAATTTTTATTTGTTTATTTTTGGCTGTACTGGGTCTTCATTGCTGCATGTAGGCTTTCTCTAGTTGCAGCAAGTAAGGGCTACTCTCTAGTTATGGGCTTCTTACTGCAGTAGCTTCTCATTGCATAGCATGGGCTCTAGGCACGTGGGCTGAGTAGTTGTGGCATGAGGATTTAATTGCCCTGTGGCATGTGGGATCTTTTGGGATCAGGGATCGAACCTGTTTCACCTCAATTGGCAGGCAGACTCTTAACCACTGGGCCACCAGGGAAGTACCCTCCACTGAAGCTTTAATTTCAGTTACTATCTCTACTTTTCATCTCCACAATGTTTTTTATTTGATCCCTTTTTATAAATTCTCTTTTTTGACATTCTCATTTTGGTCATACATCAATTTGCTTTCATTTATTTTGGGAGGACCATGTTTTACTTTAGGTCTTTGAGCATATTTAAGACAGTTATTTTAAAATCTTTTTATGGCAAGTCTGATATTCCTCAGAGATGATTTTTATCAATTTATTGTGTTACTTTCAATGGGCCAAATGTTCCTGTTTTTGTCTGCCTTGTGATTTTTTGTCAAAAAGCAGACATTTAAGTATTATAATGTGCTGCGGAAATCATATTCTCTCCATTCTCCAGGGTTTCTTTTTGTTGCTGTTGTTGCTGCATGCTTTAGTAGTCTATTTATCTAGCTACTTTTCCAAACTCTTTTTCAAAGCCTATACTCATTGTCACATATGATAACTGAAGTCTCTATTCTTTCAGCTCAAGTTCAACTAATGCTTTTTGACAGAAATTTTCTTGAATCCCAAGATCTTAAAAAAAAGGAAAAGGAAAAAAAAGAGAAAAAATATATAAAGGCAAGCACTTCTCCCAGTGTTGGCAGATTTCTCTTGCTGAGGAACTACCTCAACAGTCAGCCGGTCTTTCATCAAGTATAGGAATCAGTCTGAGGTGAAAGCTAAGGATCTATTGTGCTATTTTTGAGTACACACTCTGCCCTTGACATGTATGTGGCTTGTGAAATCCTCTCATATACACAATTGGTTTTGATTTTCCTAATTTCTCAAGAATCTTTACCAGCTTTTACTGGGCCTCGTGTGTGTTTACTGTATATTTGGGCCAGTTATCTTTTGTCTCAGACATCATTCATTTATGAGTTCACCTTGCAGCACTTTTCAGCAATTTCTGCCAGCTTTTCCAACCTGTGTTCCCAATTTGCTGAAATAGAAACGAGTGCCTCACATCATTCTTTCAGGAGGCCCTTGGACATATTAGAACAGATGCACAAAATAATGTGTAAATAATATCTGATCTGCACCATCTAGAACTAGGGAAAAGTCTATTCCCATAGTGGGACACAGGCTAGAATTGCTTTAAAACTGCCAGCACATAAGGTTGGGAGTTGGGCAAGGGCAGGTAAAAATGCCACAAAATTTTCATAACATTTTCAAATTGCCTATTTAAGAAATTCAGTGTTTTCCTGGTAACTATAAACCTTTGACTGTTTTCCAGAGTGCTGAAAATGTTGGTTCTGACAGTTTCTGCCATGTGTTGATGTTTCTGTGAGGGAGTAAGAGCATGGAGTGGCCTGTTCTGCCATTTTGATGATGTCATTTTCCTACATGATTTTAGTTCGGGCTTCAAGTATTTATGATTAAATAAGCCATATCAAGCTAAGTGTTTCTACCAGATGTCAAAAATACAGAAATAGCAGAACTAAAACCACCAAGTCAATAAGCAGTTTTTATCAGAGTTTCACTTCAGTTCAGTTCGGTCGCTCAGTCATGTCTGACTCTTTGCGACCCCATGGACTTCAGCAAGCCAGGCTTCCCTGTCCATCACCAATTCCTGGAGTTTACTCAAACTCATGTCCATTGAGTCAGTGATGCCATCCAACCATCTCATCCTCTGTCATCCCCTTCTCCTCCTGTCTTCAATCTTTCCCAGCATCAGGGTCTTTTCAAATGAGTCAGTTCTTCCCATCAGGTGGCCAAAGTATTGGAGTTTCAGCTTCAGCATCAGTCCTTCCAATGAATATTCAGGACTGATTTCTTTTAGGATGGACTGGTTGGATCTCCTTGCAGTCCAAGGGACTCTCAAGAGTCTTCTCCAACACCACAGTTCAAAAGCATCAATTCTTCAGTGCTCAGCTTTCTTTATAGTCCAACTCACATCCATACATACGACTACTAGAAAAACCATATCTTTGACTAGACAGACCTTTGTTGGCAAAGTAATGTCTCTGCTTTTTAATATGCTGTCTAGGTTGGTCATGGGAGAAGGCAATGGCACCCCACTCCAGTTCTCTTGCCTGGAAAATCCCATGGATGGAGGAGCCTGGTAGGCTGCAGTCCATGGGGTCACGAAGAGTTGGACACGACTGAGCAACTTCACTTTCACTTTTCACTATCATGCATTGGAGAAGGAAATGGCAACCCACTCCAGTGTTCTTGCCTGGAGAATCCCAGGGAAGGGGGAGACTGGTGGGCTGCCGTCTATGGGGTCGCACAGAGTCAGACACGACTGAAGCAACTTGGCGGCAGCAGCAGGTTGGTCATAAATTTTCTTCCAAGGAGCAAGCGTCTTTTAATTTCATGGCTGCACTCACCATCTGCAGTGATTTTGGAGCCCCCAAAAATAAAGTCTGTCACTGTTTCCATTGCTTCCCCATTTATTTGCCATGAAATGATGGGACCAGATGCCATGATCTTAGTTTTCTGAATGTTGAGTTTTAAGCCAACTTTTTCACTCTCCTCTTTCACTTTCATCAAGAAGTTCTTTAGTTCTTTCTTTGCTTTCTGTCATAAGGGTGGTGTCATCTGCATATCTGAGGTTATTGATATTTCTCCCGGCAATCTTGATTCCAGCTTGTGCTTCATCCAGCTGGCATTTCTCATGATGTACTCTGCATGTAAGTTAAATAAGCAGGGTGACAATATACAGCCTTGATGTACTCCTTTCCTATTTGGAACCAGTCTGTTGTTCCATGTCCAGTTCTATCTGTTGCTTCCTGACCTGCATACAGGTTTCTCAGGAGGCACGTCAGGTGGTCTAGTATTCCCATCTATTGAAGTATTTTTCAGAGTTTGTTGTGATCCACACAGTCAAAATCTTTGGCATAGTCAATAAAGCAGATGTTTTTCTGGAACTCAGAAAACACAGAGAAGAGAATAAATAAACATTACACTTCTGTTTGCTGCTTCTGCTGCTAAGTTGCTCAGTCATGTTCGACTCTGTGAAACCCCATAGACAGCAGCCCACCAGGCTCCTCTGTCCCTGGGATTCTCCAGGCAAGAACACTGGAGTGGGTTTCTATTTCCTTCTCCAATGCATGAAAGTGAAAAGTGAAAGTGAAGTCACTCAGTTGTGTCTGACTCTTTGTGACCCCATGGACTGTAGCCTACCAGGCTCCTCCGTCCATGGGATTTTCCAGGCAAGAGTACTGGAGTGGGTTGCTGTTTCCTTCTCCAACTTCTGTTTGAGTCATGGGTTTATCAGTTTGAATTTTTGTGGACATGACTTTATTCTATTTATTTTATTTGTTATTTTATTAATATATTAAGTCATAAATTTGAAAATGATATATATTTCTTATTCCTATCAGTTTTGATTTCTGATCAGTTGACTTATAGTGAGTGCTTGGAAATTTATCAACTACAAACTATTTTATGCAGAAGCATTCCTGAGGAAAAAAAGGCTCTTTATTTAAATTAAAAACCATTCAAATACCTAGTATGTATCAGGAACTATCTGAGATGTTTCACAGACTATATCACATTATCATATTTATCTTCATCACAACTTTACAATTTTACAGAAATTTGTTATTAAAGAAGTTATGCGACCTTCCCAAAGTTACTCAGCTGGTAAATTAGAAAATCACATTTACGCCAGGTTTTCTAACTTCAGTGCTAATTTCCATTCTGCAGTTCCATGGTTGACTGTTATTTTTTTAGCTGTTTTTAAAGTGGATTTTAATATGACATTATGAAATCATGTAGAGAAAAGTGAAAATGAGAATATCAATTTAAGAAGAGTGTGATATTTTAAAATGAAAATATATACAGTGGTGGGGTGGGAGGGAGGGAAAAGGAGAGAAGAGTGGTATTTTCTTTTCAGTATTGTCCATTGTCATTTATACAGAACTCATGGACTATATCTTGTTAATCTCACTTTTTGTTATTTTCCTATGGACATTTCTGTAAATATTTATAATATCATTTAAAAGAACAAAAGTAAAAAGAATGAGCCTAAAGAGTCAAGACTGCATAACTATGTAATACAAATATATCCAATTTATCAGTCACAAGCTCTTTAAACTGACAAATCACTATTACTTAAACGCTTTTTGCCACCAACAAAATCATAGTCATTTCTGCCCCTACTACTGTAAAGACCATTTACTCGTATTTTGTCAGGTAGGCTAGACCAAAATGACAGCAAGGAAGAAAAATGCCCATGCACACTGGGAAAAGAATGATATGATAATTGTGAATGAGTAGTATATTAGCCAACGTTCCTGCCTTTCTTGCCCCCTTGAACTTTGCTAATCTATTATTATCACTCTTCTGTGTTGAGCTTAGACTTCAGCTAAGACTTTCTCAACATAGATCTGCAGACAGCACACTCTGGTATAGAATATCATTTGCAGTTCTATAATACCAACATCTACTGCTTTATAGGCCAACATAATTCAATGTGAAATTCATTCTATTTCCACTTGAAATTCTATCACTTATTATACAGAAAGAGGAGAAAGAAACAAACCAAAATGAAAAACAAAACAAAACAAAAAAGAACAAAGCCTGTGCTAAAAGTTGTTAACAATTTTGGGGACAACTGCATGGTCCTTGCAGTCTATTGGCAGATTTTTCCTGGTAATACTCTGCTGACAATAGATTAAGACCCATGCTTCCTTTCTTTCCACTCACTATTTTTTGCATGACTTCATACTAACTCCCTTTGCTCGGTGTCTAACATGAAACTCCTCACCTTATTGAAATATTAATAGAGCCACTACACTCCTTTTGCATTTCTAATTCAAAGTCACTATTGAGTTGGAACTGTATTAACAAGGGTAAGATTGAGTTATTCCTAGGTTTTAGAAAAACATACATTTTAGAAGGCTAGTATAGCTTTATTTTTGTAACAGAGTTTTAAGTATTAACAACTAAAGATTAATATATTTGACTTTACCATCAACATGAAATGTTATTTTTAATCAGCAAAAAACAGTCTATTACCTCCCATTTCCCTTTGTTCCAATCCACCATGATGCTTTCCAATGCCATAGTGCACTAATGCCTTCTGTACTATAGCTAGGAGTTCAAGATATCATTCAGAAAGAAGGCATCTACACTACTTCAATATGACCACCACCAACACTAAAATATTGTTAATGATACTTTGAGGCACAATCAAAAGTAATGTAACTCTAGGCCAATGAACAAGAAACAAAAAAAAAAAAATCACCCAAGAGTATGAATATAAGCTCAGAGAATAAGGTCACATCGAATGGTGATAACACAATACACCACTCCTCTGGTAGTAAATATTCTACTTTACTGCTTGGTAATGATGATGTAAACTGTAGATGTTTGTTCACTCTGGTTAAATTCACTTAAGTGTGTGAACCCCTTTTCTGTTCAAGTCAGAAACCCAGTAAGAGACCTATGAAGCCAAAACATTCAGTTGTCCAATCTCCTTCTTACTCCTAGCACTGGTCAGATGAGCTGACTTTATATTCCTTTTTAATTCTGTGACAGTTTCGCAGCAGCAGTTCACAGAGCTCATGACCAATAGTCTGGCTAGGCTTTGGCCTCTCAGGGGATCCTGGAAATAACACACAACAACATGCTAAGCTGTCTTCTCACCATTTGGCACATTTCTATCTGGCTAACAAGGCTGTTTGCATCATATTCTGCCCTCATCCTCGAAAATGCTCTCCACCGGCCACACATTGGCAGGGCTTTGACAGTTCTGAGCCAGAAGGCACAGCTCTCGAATAACTTTTCATAGACAACAGCGTCTAGGTCAGTGGTTGCCCTTCCATACTGATGATTTTTCACTCAGGTAGCTAAAGACCTGTTCAAAAGGTGGAGACACAGCCGGGCTGCTACTGGGGTTTTCTGTCCCACTCACTCTTACTCCCTTGTGCCTTTCTATCACATTTCAGAGGAAGGTATTGAGATTCAACTCTGGTGCAAAGCAATAGAAGAGTCTACAGAACCTAAGAGAGTCAAAGGACTGCTAATGATACACTTTGTACCTTTGAGCACTTTATGGCTTGATGATAAGAAGTGGTGGAGGGTTTTGGAGTACCCAGAGACTTTCTGCTCCTTAGGCAGATGTGGTTCTTTTGATTCCTACTTTTTATTTCTTCTTAATAACACATATTTGGTTGTTTGTCTTTCTTTCTTTAGAAAGAACAAGCTTTATTATTTAGTGGCCTATAATATGACCACCAAATCATGTTATGGAATAAAAATAATAATAGTAATGCATATAGAGATATAGAGATTTTTAAATTCTGGGTTTAACAGCACATAATGAAAAATGGAATGTTTGCTTCTCTTTTAATGGTAATGGGCTTCCCTTGTGGCTCAGCTGGTAAAAAGAATCTGCCTGCAATGCAGGAGACCTGGGTTCAATTTCTGGGTTGGGAAGATCCCCTGGAGAAGGGAAAGGCTACCCACTGCAGTATTCTGGCCTAGAGAATTCCATGGACTGTATAGTCCATGGGGTCAGAAAGAGTCAGATATGACTGAGTGACTTTCACTTACTTACTCATTTAATGGTAAATCTCTCTATATATAATATCTAGATATAAAAAAGGATCACTGATAGCTCTCTTTGTTTCCATTAAATGTTGAATGGAATTTAAGCTGAAGAAAAGTAATGAATGCACTTAACATCCATATTCCTACCATTTAATTTAAAGAAAACAACAAAAGCCTGCATTGATATCAATGTCGCCTGTGTGACAGTGAGGCGACCCATGTCCTTTCTTGCCCACTCAGAGAGTCTCAGGTTCCTGAATTCTGTATGTGCTGTCCCCCACTTTTCTTTACAGATTTTCATCTTTTTCCTTAAACAACTCTGATTTTTTTTGTTGTTTGTTTTTTTTGAAACTTATATAAAGGATTTATGCTGTAGGAACTTTCCTGTGACTTCTTAACTTCTTAAACATCATTTCTTTTTTGCTTAACATTATGACAGTGAGATAATTCATGTTACTGTGTAGCTGCAGTATATTTTATTAATACAGCACAACTTATTTAACCCTTTTCTGTTGACAGGCATTTGATCTGTTTCTGGTTTATTTTTTCTGCCCATAGAAACAATGCTCATACAAATGTTCTTATATGTATCTCCTGGTGGACAGGGGTAAGACATTTTCTAGGGTATATGCCTAGGAGTGGAATGCTGAATCCAGTGCTCTTTCACATATTCAAAATTATTATGCAATATAAAATTATTTTGCAAAGATCTGTAGCAATTTATATTCCAAACAGCAGTGTATAAATGTATAGATTTATTTCACATCCTTAGCAACCTGGATGGTGTTAAATCTAACATTTTTGCTTCCTTGATGGATATGAAGTGACACCTTCCAGTTTTAATTGCATTTTCCACTTTCTATTAAGATAGAACATCTTTTAGGATGTGTGTTTGCCATTCAATTTTCCTTTGTTGGGAAGTGCCTGTTCAAGTCTCTTGTCCATTTTTTCATAAGGGTGTTTTTCCTTTTCTTATCAATTTATTGGTGCTCTTTATATATACTAGATACATTCCCCTTTTGTGTGATATGTGTTGCAAACGTCATCCTATTCAGTTTCAATTTTGTCTTCTCATTCTCTTACTGGTGACTTTTCATGAACATGCTTTTTTATGAAATTTTGATTTAGTTTGATTCAAACTTATTTTCCTGTAGGTTAGCAGTTCCTGTGTTCTTCCTAAAAGTATCTTTTCCCACCAAAGGTTCTACAGATATTTGTATCATCTTCTAAAAGACATATATTTTGCTTTTCACAATTTTATCTACATACTGCCTAAAATAGATTATTGTGAATAGTGTAGGTAGGGACTGAGATTTATTTCTTTTTCATATAACTATGCGATTGAGCCAGAATTATTTATTAGAGATGCTATCTTTCCTCTTGATGCCTTTATCAATCTATCTCTATGTCTCCATATAATCTTTTTCTGATATCTGTTTGTCTATCAAACATTAAATCCACACCACCTTTGATTGCATCAAATCCAAAGCACCTTAACTGCAGCTTAATAGTAAGTCTACACACTGAGTAAAATAAGTCCTTTGATTAAACTCTTCTTCCAGAATACTTTAGTTATTTTTGGCCCTTGTCATTCCTATATAATTTTTTGGATCATCTAGTCAAAATGTAAAGTACATTTTCTTGTTTCCTGTGAGGAGTTTTTATATAATATGAATACAAGTTTTCTGCCAGCTAAATGTCTTTTCAACATATCCTCTAGTTTACCGCATGTCTTTTCTCTTTGTGGTGTTGTCTGATGAATAGAATTTGCTCATTTAAATATGATAAATTAAAATGATTTTTTCCATTTTTAAATTTTACAAGTTTTGTGCCTTCTATGTTTTCTCTTACCTGGGTTAACAAACTCATTTTTCTATATGTTTTATAAAACTTATCCAGTTGCTTTTTCACATTTAAAGCTTTTATCTACCTGAGATCAATTTTTAAAATGCATGGTTTAAACATAGGTCTGAATTATTTTTAAAAAAACACATGGTCAAGCAATTGTCATAACATTATTGAAGTCTATCTAATCTTGCCAACTCATTATACATTAAATCTCCATTTGTATATGGTTCTGTCCCTGGATTCCCCATTCTGTTCAGTTCATCATTTTGTCAAAGTTCACCACTGACTTAAACTGATTTGGCATAGTTTTAAATTACTGTTTGTTACCGGGCTTGACAAATCTTCCTATCATGTTTTTCTTCTTTATGTGTTCTGGCTATTTTTGGACATTTGTCCTTGAATATAAAATTTTAAATCAGATTAAGTGGTACCAAAATAACCTACTGGTATTTTTTATTGGAACTGCATTGAATTTAGAAGTTTTCAAAATTTGGACTCTGTGTCTGAAACAAATTGGCTCTGCACTCCAGGAGCCAATACGGAGCATCATCAAGGCAGGGCTTTTGATTCTTTGTTCACTATTTTATTCCATGTGCCTAAAATAGTGCTTAGTGCACAGTGCATGTGTGCTCAGTTGGGTCCCACTCTTCGGACAGGATAGCCAGCCAGGCTCCTCTGTCCTCTGGCTCCTCTGGAATTTTCCAGGCAACAATACTGCAGTGGGTTACCTACTCCAGGCGACCTTCCCAACCCAGGGATAGCCGACCCGCGGCTCCTGTGTCCCCTGCACTGGCAGACAGATTCTTTACCACTGCGCCACCTGGGAAGCATGCTTAGTGCTTAGTGGGGACTCAACAAACAGTTGAGTTGGACGCTGAAGGAAAGAATAACTCTACAGATAATTCTGCGGAGATTGAGTATCTTTATGCTTTTCAGTCTTCTGTTGTATCTCACCTGTATTAATCTGCCCAGGCTGCCATGACAAAATACCACCAGGTTTGGCTTATTTTCTCACAGTCTGGAGGCTGGAAGTCCCGGATCAAGGTGCCATCAGGACTGCTTTCTGGTGAGACCTCTCTTCCTGGCTTGCAGGTAGCCATCTTCTTGCTTTGTCTTCACAGGGCCTTTTCACTATGTGGATGCCCAGAGGGAGAGAACAAGAGAGAGAGATAGGTTTTTGAGATTTCTTCTTCTTACAAGGATGTCAGTCCTATGGTATCCTGATCTCACCCCTATGATCTCATTTAATCTTAATTTCTTTTTAATGTCCCTCTGTATAAATACAGTCACATTAGGGATTAGGGATTCCACACAGTAATTTGGAGAGGGAACATAATTTAGTCCGTAATACCATAACTTAAATATTCTTTAGTCTTTTTCTATAAAGTTTTATAATTTTTTCATGAAAGTAGATTTCTAGTAAGTATAATTTATATTTTGGTATACTTATAAATACATTAAAAGTTATATTTTTTCCTGTTAGTTTTTGGTATATAGAAACCTAACTTGGTTTTGTATGGATATTTTTATATCCAGCCACCTTGCTGAACTTTGTACTTAGTTCCATGATTTATCTTTAAATTGTTTTGAGTATCTATAGATCACATTTTCCTTTCCAGTTCTTATGACTTTATTGTTTTGACTTCCATTACTGACTGGGATCTTCAGTGCAATGTTGAAAAGAAAAGGACCTTTTTCTAGACATTGTAGCCAGTAAACTGTAGGATATATTCAGTGTTCAATAACTATTAACATAGACCTAAACAAATAAATTATGTTTTTAATACTTCAACCTTAAATATTATGTTTGCTGTTGATTTTGTGGATATTTTACTTGTTAAAAAATATTTTTGTTTTGTAAGGTTTTTGTCAAACATGGATATTGAATTTTAACAAATGACCTTTATCTAGAGAATTTGTTGATTTTTCTGATAAATACACTAAAGAAGTAAATTATATTAATTAATTTTTAAAAGTTATTACAACTGCTCTAAAGAATCACTAATCTAGTTTACCATTATGGTGGCATTGTTTTTATTAGCAACATCAGCATAGGTGTATCTAGTCTTCTTTGAGAATGCATAATCTAAATTTCCCATTATGGTTTGAGAAATAAGCCATGCCATGATCCAGGTTATACAATAATCACGCCAAGTTTCAGCTTCCCTTCACTTTGTTTTACAATTTGTTTCTGACCACTCACTCTCTAATTCTTACCTCATGAGAAAATAACTTTTTCATTAAGTCACTATATACAGGTTTATTCAATATACAGAAACTTTATTTCCTCCTCACAAGAGAGAAAAATCTAGAGATGGCCAACAGTACTTTCTCCTCACATTAAAACTGTAGGAAAAAACAGTTCTGTTTTCAAAATGACTTCTAGGTCAAAAGTCCCAAGGGGAGGGAGTTTTGTTAAGGGTACAAGTACAGGTGACACAAATTAAATGGAATCAAGAAATATATTGAAATAGCATTTGGAGAAGTCCCTTTCTTTTCTGTTGTTAGCTAACTGCACTAGAACAACAACAACAAAAAATGATGACCTTCATTGATAGGGCTGACATGAAGTAAAAATGCTTTCATTTCCCTTTTCACCCTGAAAGTTGATTTTTATCAGGGCACCTAAGTGCATTTAGTAATGATGTCTATTGGCAAGGGTGAACTTTTACTTCATGTTTTTCCCTGCTCATTTTTTCTGGTCAATTATATCTATATCTATATCTATATCTATATCTATATCTATATATATATATATAAAGAAAATCCTGTAAGGTAGATTATATTTAATAATTTCATATGAGAAAACCTGAAATGCCGAGAAGTTATGTAGCCTGTCCAAGGTTATATAGCCAATAAGTAGCAGACTGACATTCAAGTGCAAGTTAATCTATTGCTAAAATCTGGCTAGAAATAGTTGAAGACAGAAAAGAGATAACTGTTTTAATACTTATTGACTGTTTCATCAAATATATATTTAACACCTAAGTCTATTGGTGGTAGTGTGTGTGTAGTAGTTATGTGGGTAAAACCATTTTACATAGGGATACATAACTGAGACATTATAAACATTAAGATAGATCACAAAATTCCTTTTATTTTTTTTAATGTTTCTTCTATACTTGGTGTTTAACATACACTATCTCACTGGAACTACACAAAACTCTTTCAGGAAGCTATTTTTATTCCTTTCTAAAAACTGAAGAAATTATGACTAAGAGGAGTTAAGAAACTTGTTATCTTCTACAGAGCTCATAAGTGCTAATATAGGGCTTGACTCATTCCTAATCAATTATTCTAAATCATCCAGACTTTTCATGTATATTTAATACTATAGGTATTTTCTAATATTAGAGTATAATATTAGAACACAGAATCATATATCTTGAAAACATTTCAATGATCAGAAATTATGTATCTTGAAAACATCTTAATGATAATCTAGTTTAATTACTTCATAACAGAGTCAGGACTCAAGGCTTCCATTGCTCAGGCCACTGGTAGGTCCCTGGCACCCTACTGCCTCTCTGCATCAGGCCAATATATGCTTGGTCTATCACTATTTAAGATTGTTGAATAGAATGCTATCCAGCAACCTGGCTCATCTATAATCCACATTTTGTCTCAACATTTCCATCAAAAGGGTATATAAATATATTATTTTGTATGCAAGGGATATATGCCATGGCAAAATTTCATGGAAATCCAAATTAGCCAAGGGTGATATTTAATTACTCAGATGTAGTCAGAGAAGTATTTGCAGAATTTGCTTATAATCACTGTCACTTGTTTCTGTGTTCTCTCTTTATGACAGAAATGAATAGCAAAAAACTTTTCTTGAGGGCTATATTGTTTCTCATTTGGTTGCAGCTTACCAAAAGACATTTTAAAAAGGTATCTAATTTTACGTTAACCCTAAAGCTTGAGGAAGAGGTAGTGGTGCCAATATTTTATTGTATTTTACTTCACTGTGAATTCCTAATGATGGTTTCAATATGAAATGAAAAAAGGAATCTGCAAAACCCTAAATTTCAATGACTACTACCCTTGAAAGTTTCTTATGCCACCCTTCTTTTTGCCACCCAAATCCCACTAGATTATAAAAAAAACCCCTTTAAAAAGTTGACTTCCTTTATTAATGAGAAGAAAGGTTGTTGCAATAAAAATCAGAAAGAGATTTATGAGGCAATGCTTGATTTCCATGGTCCAGCCTGAATCTATTGAAAGAAGTAGTATTTTATTTTTATCTTTTTTAAAAAAAAAGAAACATTAAAAAGGATTTAAACAAAAATAAATGTAGTGTCATTACCTTATCTTTGACAAAGGAGGCAAGAATATACAATGGAGAAAGACAATCTCCTTAACAAGTGGTGCTGGGAAAACTGGTCAACCACTTGTAAAAGAAGGAAACTAGAACACTTTCGAACACCATATACACAAAAATAAACTAAAAATGGATTAAAGATCTAAATGTAAACCAGAAACTATAAAACTCCTAGAGGAAAACATAGGCAAAACACTCTCTGACATAAATCACAGCAGAATCCTCTATGACCCACCTCCCAGAGTAATGAAAATAAAAGCAAAAATAAACAAATAGGACCTAATTAAACTTGAAAGCTTTTGCACAATGAAGGAAACTATAAGCAAGGTGAAAAGACAGCCTTCAGAATGAGAAAAATAACAGCAAATGAAGCAACTGACAAAGAATTAATCTCAAAAATATATAAGCAACTCCTGCAGCTCAAATCCAGAAAAATAAAGGACCCAATCAAAGCATGGGCCAAAGAACTACAGACATTTCTCCAAAGAAGACATACAGATGGCTAATAAACACATGAAAAGATGCTCAACATCACTCATTATCAGAGAAATGCAAATCAAAATCACAATGAGATACCATCTCACGCTGGTCAGAATGGCTGCTATCCAAAAGTCTACAAACAATAAATGCTGGAGAGGGTGTGGAGAAAAGGGAACCCTCTTACACTGTTGGTGGGAATGCAAACTAGTACAGCCACTATGGAGAACAGTGTGGAGATTCCTTAAAAAACTGGAAATAGAACTGCCATACGACCCAGCAATCCCACTGCTGGGCATACACACTGAGGAAACCAGAATTGAAAGAGACACGTGTACCCCAATGTTCATTGCAGCACTGTTTACAATAGCCAGGACATGGAAGCAACCTAGATGTCCATCGGCAGACGAATGGATAAGAAAGCTGTGGTACATATACACAATGGAATATTACTCAGCCATTAAAAATGCATTTGAATCAGTTCTAATGAGGTGGATGAAACTGGAGCCTATTATATAGAGTGAAGTAAGTCAGAAAGGAAAACACCAATACAGTATACTAACGCATATGTATGGAATTTAGAAAGATGGTAAGGATGACCCTATATGTGAGACAGCAAAAGAGACACAGATGTAAAGAACAGACTTTTGGACTCTGTGGGAGAAGGCGAGGGTGGGGTGATTTGAGAGAATAGCACTGAAACATATATATTATCATATGTGAAATAGATCGCCAGTCCAGGTTCGATGCATGAGACAGGGTGCTCGGGGTGATGCACTGGGATGACCCTGAGGGATGGGATGGGGAGGGAGGTGGGAGGGTTCAGGATGGGGAACACATGTACACCCATGGCTGATTCATGTGAATGTATGGCAAAAACCACCACAATATTATAAAGTAATTAGCCTCCAGTTAAAATAAATTTTAAAAAATCATTAAAAAAAACCTCTTTGAACAGTATATAATACAAATTTGGTGCTTAAAACAAATTTGGTGCCACACAAATTTGGTGCTTAAAACAATGTTTTATGTAGGCAGGGAATGAAATATAATCATGCAGATTATTTACTGCTGATATTTCCAGTATTGATGTTATATCCTATGATTATACCATGCCATATATAACTGACTAAAAAGGACTAGAAACTAGTGTCTCTGAATAGGGAACAGTTATTAGCTCACTCATTAATTAGGGCTCCATTTGCTATTCTATCATGAACTAATAATCATTAGTTAGCTTAATTAACTCTCTATACCTCATTGAAACCTGACACCCTGGGAATATATTGAATAAAGTGGGTCTATGCTCATGAAATCCCAATAAAACACTGTGATCTGCAAAACTATTATTTCATGTGTATATGTCTGCTTTCAAAAAATGACTATAAACTTACAAAATACAAAAGTAAGAAGACCACCCAGGGCACACTACAATTATGTATTCAAGAGATGATGAAGCCCTGAAAAAGATCATAACAATGAAGCAGTGGATCTGAGAGAGGTTTTTCATTGAGTATATAATTATAAATGTGATTCTTATTAATGAATTTGATAATATACATTATATTTTTATGAGTCAAGTTCACTGTGGGAAATATATCTACAAATTTATTTTGTTAATGGGGTGCCTACTGATCAAAAACAAAAACAAAAAGGCCACACAGGGAATAAAAATAACAGAATGAATTATGTACAAATATAACAACCTTTAGAAAATATTGTACAAACTTCAGTTTTGCTTTAAATTTAATTGCATTTTTATCAAAATTAGACACACAGAGTCTAAAAAGTAAAATTGTTCCAAGTGGTTATAATGGAAAAGAAATTGATCAGTTTTCTTCCCTTTCACTCCTCATAACTGATCCCTCTTCACTAGATAAAGGTTTTCAGTTCTTAGCTATGACTTCCACAACAGTAACTAACATGTCTATCTATATTACTAGAATTCATTTTTTAATTTTTTATATTACTTGTTGATACTTTATTACGGAAGATGAGGACTTAGTTTTAATTTCTCTACCTCGGAAAACACAAACTGTCCCCTTTCTCTGTTTTCATTATACTTAAATCAGTACTTTCCATTGCAGTCATTCTTTCTGTAGATTGTTATGACAATGTTTTATTTTCCTTGGTATTAAAAATGACCTCTGTTTTTAAGTCACTGATCATCTGTGAACCTATACATAGTCCATGACTACACTTTCTTTTAATAATGCAAATCTCTTTTCAATATATATATGGATATGACAAACCTATACAAAGCTATGATAAACCTAGACAGAATATTAAAAAGCAGAGACACTACTTTGCCAACAAAGATCAGTATAGTCAAAGCCATGGTTTTTCCAGTAATCACGTATGGATGTGAGAGTTGGACCATAAAGAAGGCTGAGCACCAAAGAATTGATGCTTTCAAATTGTGGTGCTAGAGAAGACTCTTGAGAGTCCCTTGGACTGCAAGGAGATCAAACCAGTCAATCCTAAAGGAAATCAGTCCTGAATATTCATTGGAAGGACTGATGCTGAAGCTGAAGCTCCAATACTACAGCCTCGTGATGTAAAGAGCCGATTCATTAGAAAAAACTGATACTTGGAAAGACTGAAAGCAGAAGGAGAAGGGGATGGCAGAGGACGATGTAGTTGGATGGCATCACCAACTCAATGGACATGAGTCTGAGCAAGCTTCTGGAGATGGTGAAGGATGGGGAAGTGTGGCATGCTGCAGTCCATGGGGTCGCATAGTTGGACACAACTAAGCAACTGAACAATAACAACTTTCCATTATATTCAGACATAGCAAATAATCTGATTTCTTCTTCCTTCCTTTCTTCCTATCCTTCCTTTTCCTTCTCTTTTTCCTTCTCTTCCTCCTAAATCTGGAAGGCATTCCTCCTGGATCCTTCTGTCCTCTGCTAAATCTGGATTACAACATAGTTTTTATGGAGCTCCCTTTGCCATCATCCTGGAAATTGATCTTAAAATTCACTTTGATTCCCCTACCCTTGCATTCCATATCTTAGGTAACATCACCATTTTGGGAAGTATATTCTAAAATTGTTCTGGTTGTTTTTACCTTTTTGTCAGTTTTGTTGAGAAATAATTGACATACATCACTATATAAGTTTAAGGCATACAGCATGATGGTTTTATTTACATATTTTGTTAAATGATTACTAAAATAGGTTCAGCTAACATCCATCATCTCATAGAGCTAGTAAAAAGAAAGAAAGATAGAAAGGAATTCTTGTTGTGATGAGAACTCTTAGAATGTGCTCTCAACAACATTCCTCTATATCATGCAGCAGTGTTAACTATACTCATGGTGTACATCTTCAGTACTTATTTATAAGCCAAAAGTTTGCACATTTTGACCACTGGCCTCCAATTTCCCATCCCTCACCCTCTGCCTCTGGCAACCACAATTTTGATCTCTTTTTTTTATGAGTTTTTGTTGTTTTTGTTTTAGATTTCACGTATAATATAAATGAAATCATACTGTATTTGTCTTTTTCTGTCTGAATTATGATACTTAGTCAAATGCCTTTAATATCTATCCATGTTGTACCAAATAGTAGGATTTCCTCATTTTTGATGGCTAAATAATATTCTACTGTGTATGCATGTTTAAATATATATATATGTCATATATATAAATATATAAATCACATATATAAACATATAAATCACATATAATATATATATATATAATATATTAATTCATATATATAAACAAATCTTCAATATCCATTTATCCACAATGGAAACTTAGGTTGTTTCCATGAATTGGTTATTGTAAATATGGTGCTATGAACATAGGGGTGCAGGCATATTTTTGAGCTGATGGTTTTGTTTCCTTTGGATATATTCCTACAGGTGCAATTGATGGATCAAATTGTTTCCCAGAAAAGGTCAGGAGATGTTCTTTGTTAATTTGTTTTCATGTCTTAAAATGTTGTTATTCTAATGTCACCCCTGATTAATAGTATGATTGGGTATTGAATTTTATACTCTAAATTACTTTTCCTTAGGATTTTAAAATCTATCCTCCTTGGTCCTCTACTCTTCAGTACTATTATGGAGAAGTCTGCTATCACTCTGATTTGTGATCCTTTAAATGGGACCAAAGTGTGGTTCCCTTTCTGTAACCTTAAGGATCATCTCTTTATCTTTATTATTAAAATGTAGCAATATTTGTCTTGCTTTGGTTATATTAGCATTCATTGTAACGGGTGTTCAATGAGCCACTCCAGACTAGAAAATCATATTCTTAAGATCTATCAAATGAAAAAAAATCTATCAAATGTTCACACATAAATAATTTATTTTTCTTTTTATTTTCTTTGTTATCATAATCTTTCTTTCCTTCCTCCCTTCTTTTATAAGCTATGAAGAATTAGTTCAACTTTCTTCTTCTCTCTATATATATTCAGTTCAGTTCAGTCACTCAGTCATATCTGACTCTTTGCAACCCAATGAACTGTATAGTCCATGGGATTCTCCAGACCAGAAACCAGAATGGATAGCCTTTCCCTTCTCCAGGGGATCTTCCCAACCCAGGGATCAAACCCAGGTCTCTTGCATTGCAGGTGGATTCTTTACCAGCTGAGCCACAAGGGAAGCCCAAGAATACTGGAGTGGGTAGCCTATCCCTTCTCCAGGGGATCTTCCTGACCCAGGAATTGAACCGGGGTCTCCTGCACTGCAGGCGAATTCTTTACCAACTGAGCTATTAAATGCATATATTTAATGTAATATATAACATAGTAGTTATTTAATCTGACAAAAAATGAGATTATATCCTCATATATATTCTCCTAACTCTCCAAAAATAAAATTGATGTTTTAAATTTTTAAAAATCTTAATTATTAATTTTTTTCTGCAACAGCTGTTTAATTATTGGCTGTAATTTCATATTTTTCTGGAATTCCCTTGCTTTCTCTATGACCCAACGAATGTTGGCAATTTGATATCTGGTTCCTCTGCCTTTTCTAAACCAAGCTATACATCTAGAAGTTCCCAGTTCATATAATGCTGAAGCCTAGCTTGAAGGATTTTGAACATAATCTTACTCATATGCAAACTGAACACAATTGTACGGTAGTTTAAATATTCTATGGCATTCCCCTTCTTTGAGATTAGAATGAAAACTGACTCCAAAGAAACATCTACTTCTGTTTCATTGACTACACTAAAGCCAATGACTGCATGCATCACAACGAACTTACCAGACCACCTTACCTATATCTTGAGAAACCTGTATGTGGGTCAAAAACCAACAGTTAGAACCTTACAAGGAACAGCAAATTGGTTCAAAATTGGGAAAATAATACAAGGCTGTTTATTGTTACCCTGCTTATTTAACTTATATGCAGAATGAAAAGTGAAAGTGAAGTTGCTCAGTCATGTCCGACTCTTTGCAACCCCATGGACTGTAGCCTACCACTCCCTCCGATCCATGGGATTTTCCAGGCAAGAGTACTGGAGTGGGTTGCCATTTCCTCCTCCAGAGGATCTTCCTGACCCAGGGATCGAACCCGGGTCTCCTACATTGTAGGCAGACGCTTTACCGTCTGAGCCACCAGAGAAATGAGTACATCATGATAAATGTCTAACTGGATGAATCACAAGCTGGAATCAAGATTGCCCAGAGAAATATCAGCAGTATCAAATATGAAGATGATATTGGAAGAAAGTGAAGAGCAACTAAAGAGCCTCTTGAAGAGGGTGAAAAGGGAGAATTAAAAAGCAGGCTTAAAATCAACATTCCAAAAACTAAGATCATGGTATGTGGTCCCATTACTTCATGGCAAACAGAAGGGGAAAAGTGGAAGCAGTGACAGATTTTATTTTTTTGGTCTCCAAAATCACTGCTGATGGTGATAGTAGCCAAGACTTAAGACACTTGCTCTTTGGAAGGAAAGCTATGACAAACCTAGACAGCATATTAAAAAGCAGAGACATCATTTTGCCAACAAAGGTCGATATATTCAAACCTAGGATTTTTCCAGAATATGTAAGATGTGAGAATTGGACCAAAAAGAAGTTTGAGCACTGAAGAATTTATGATTTTGAATTGTGGTGCTGGAGAACACTCTTGAGAGTCCCTTGGACTTCAAGGACATCAAACCAGTCAATCCTAAAGGAAATCAACCCTGAATATTCATTGGAAGGACTGATGCTGAAATTGAAGTTCCAATACTTTGGCCACCTGATGGGAAGAGCCAATTCATTGGAAAAGACCCTGATGCTGGAAAGATTGAAGGCAAGATGGCACAGAGGATGAGATGGCTAGATATCATTGACGACTTGAGAGACATGAATTTGAGCAAACTCCAGGAGATAGTGAAGGACAGGGAAGCCTGATGTGCTGCAGTCTATGGGGTCACAAAGAGTTAGACACGAGTTAGTGACTGAACAACAATCACTTTCATAGTTAAAAGGAGACCCTAAAACTTGATTGGAAGGGCTAGGTACATTGTTGGGACTTATTGATTATAGTGTATAACTGTATGATGATCCTACTGATATGGTTTCATAAACAGATTTCCAACACCCAGTTCCTCAGGCTTTCTTTCTTTTTTTTTTTTTTTTGCATTTTTTTTTTAATTTTTATTAGTTGGAGGCTAATTACTTTACATCATTACAGTAGTTTTTGTTATACATTGATATGAATTAGCCATGGATTTACATGTATTCCCCATCCCAGTCCCCCCTCCCACCTCCCTCTCCACCCGATCCCTCTGGGTCTTCCCAGTGCACCAGGTCCGAGCACTTGTCTCATGTACCCAACCTGAGCTGGTTATCCATTTCACCCTAGATAATATACATGTTTCAATGCTGTTCTCCTGAAACATTCCACCCTCTCCTTCACCCAGAGTCCACAAGTCTGTTCCATACATCTGAGTCTCTTTTTCTGTTTTGCATATAGGGTTATCGTTACCATCTTTCTAGAAGTCCATATATATGTGTTAGTATACTGTAATGGTCTTTATCTTTCTGGCTTACTTCGCTCTGTATAATGGGCTCCAGTTTCATCCATCTCATTAGAACTGATTCAAATGAATTCTTTTTAATGGCTGAGTAGTATTCCATGGTGTATATGTACCACAGCTTCCTCATCCATTCATCTGCTGATGGGCATCTGGGTTGCTTCCATGTCCTGGCTATTATAAACAGTGCTGCGATGAACATTGGGGTGCATGTGGCTCTTTCAGATCTGGTTTCCTTGGTGTGTATGCCCAGAAGTGGGATTGCTGGGTCATATGGCAGTTCTATTTCCAGCTTTTTAAGAAATCTCCACACTGTTTTCCATAGTGGTTGTACTAATTTTCATTCCCACCAACAGTGTAAGAGGGTTCCCTTTTCTCCACACCCTCTCCAGCATTTATTGCTTGTAGACTTTTGGATAGCAGCCATCCTGACTGGCGTGTAATGGTACCTCATTGTGGTTTTTGATTTGCATTTCTCTGATAATGAGTGATGTTGAGCATCTTTTCATGTGTTTGTTAGCCATCTGTATGTCTTCCTTGGAGAAATGTCTGTTGAGTTCTTTGGCCCATTTTTTGATTGGGTCATTTATTTTTCTGGAGTTGAGCTGGAGGAGTTGCTTGTATATTTTTGAGATTAATCCTTTGTCTGTTGCTTCATTTGCTATTATTTTCTCCCAATCTGAGGGCTGTCTTTTCACCTTGCTTATAGTTTCCTTTGTTGTGCAAAAGCTTTTAAGTGTCATTAGGTCCCATTTGTTTATTTTTGCTTTTATTTCTGAAATTCTGGGGTGTGGGTCATAGAGGATCCTGCTGTGATTTATGTCGGAGAGTGTTTTGCCTATGTTCTCCTCTAGGAGTCTTATAGTTTCTGGTCTTACATTTAGATCTTTAATCCATTTTGAGTTTATTTTTGTGTATGGTGTTAGAAAGTGTTCTAGTTTCATTCTTTTACAGGTGGTTGACCAGTTTTCCCAGCACCACTTGTTAAAGAGGTTATCTTTTTTCCATTGTATATCCTTGCCTCCTTTGTCGAAGATAAGGTGACCATAGGTTCGTGGACTTATCTCTGGGCTTTCTATTCTGTTCCATTGATCTATATTTCTGTCTTTGTGCCAGTACCATACTGTCTTGATGACTGTGGCTTTGTAGTAGAGTCTGAAGTCAGGCAGATTGATTCCTCCAGTTCCATTCTTCTTTCTCAGGATTACTTTGGCTATTCGAGGTTTTTTGTATTTCCATACAAATTGTGAAATTATTTGTTCTAGTTCTGTGAAAAATACTGTTGGTAGTTTGATAGGGATTGCATTGAATCTATAGATTACTTTGGGTAGTATAGCCATTTTGACAATATTGATTCTTCCAATCCATGAACATGGTATATTTCTCCATCTGCTTGTGTCCTCTTTGATTTCTTTCATCAGTGTTTTATAGTTTTCTATGTATAGGTCTTTTGCTTCTTTAGGTAGATATACTCCTAAGTATTTTATTCTTTTTGTTGCAATGGTGAATGGTATTGTTTCCTTAATTTCTCTTTCTGTTTTCTCATTGTTAGTGTATAGGAATGCAAGAGATTTCTGTGTGTTAATTTTATATCCTGCAACTTGACTGTATTCATTGATTAGCTCTAGTAATTTTCTGGTAGAGTCTTTAGGGTTTTCTATGTAGAGGATCATGTCATCTGCAAACAGCGAGAGTTTCAGTTCTTCTTTTCCTATCTGGATTCCTTTTACTTCTTTTTCTGCCCTGATTGCTGTGGCCAAAACTTCCAAAACTATGTTGAATAGTAGTGGTGAGAGTGGGCACCCTTGTCTTGTTCCTGATTTCAGGGGAAATGCTTTCAATTTTTCACCATTGAGGGTGATGCTTGCTGTGGGTTTGTCATATATAGCTTTTATTATGTTGAGGTATGTTCCTTCTATTCCTGCTTTCTGGAGAGTTTTAATCATAAATGGATGTTGAATTTTGTCAAAGGCTTTTTCTGCATCTATTGAGATAATCATATGGTTTTTATCTTTCAATTTGTTAATGTGGTGTATTACATTGATTGATTTGCGGATATTAAAGAATCCTTGCATTCCTGGGATAAAGCCCACTTGGTCATGATGAATGATTTTTTTAATATGTTGTTGGATTCTGTTTGCTAGAATTTTGTTAAGGATTTTTGCATCTATGTTCATCAGTGATATTGGCCTGTAGTTTTCTTTTTTTGTGGCATCTTTGTCTGGTTTTGGAATTAGGGTTATGGTGGCCTCATAGAATGAGTTTGGAAGTCTACCTTCACAACAACTCAGGCTTTCTTTTACCCTGAAAATTAATCTGTATTATACTTCACATTTTAATATAGATGACAATGAGCCAGCTTTCAAGTTACTGAAAGAAAACAATATGAAATCTGAAAAAAAATATATTTTGTCCTTGAATAACTAAACATTATTTTAATAATTATTTACATATGTGAGTGTGTTTCTGTGTGTATATGTACATATATATGTATGTGTGTGTGTATCCATTAGTACAATTGAGACAAAGAACTAGAAAGTATACATGCTCTAGTTTTACAGAGACTTAAACCAGAGCTTGAAGGATGCAATGACTTTCCCAGGTCACAAGCAGATCATGTGACTCCCAGTTCAGTGTTTAGTCCTACATTATTAATTTAATTAATAGATTGATTTAATATATTATATAAAACATTGAGTATGCAAAATAGATTATAGGGCATGAAATATGAGGAAGGCTATTTTGTGTCATGTAGTCACAATCTCAAATGAAAATTTTACCTTCCATTTTAGTATAACTGTTGAGCAACATTTGATCAGGAACAAATATATGGGCTTCCCAGGTGCAGTGGTAAAGAATCCACCTGCCAATGCAGGAGATACAAGAGATGTGGGTTCAATCCCTGAGTTAGGAAGATCCCCTGAAATAGGAAATGGCAACCCACTCCAATATTCTTGCCTGGAAAATACATGGACAGAGGAGTCTGGCAGGCTACAGTCCATAGGGTCACAAAAACTCAGACACAACTGAGTGACTGAACACTAAGCACAAACATACAGATTTGAAAGAAAAAAAACATAATAGTAGTGATAATCTCCTTGATCTCTGAGAAATTTCTTTTAGACCAAATCATTTTATCTTAGGATAACATATAGGAATGGGGCTAGGATCAAGTCTAAAATAACAAAGCTTACCATTTTCATGTTAGTAAGATTGCTTTAATTGAAGTATGCAGGGATTAACAAAAGTTGTATTTTTGTTTTATTTTTGTTTGTTTTTTTGTTACAACCACCATGCCTCCAGTTAAACTCTGGTTCCTACCAATCTAGGTAAATTTGGAAAAACCCAGAAGTGTTAGATCTGTGTGCCTGTATATGCATATAGCCCTCACATCTAGATGGATAAAATCTTAAAATAACTTAAGGGTTTTCCCCACCAATATCTACTGACATGTTCCTTTTATGTACATGAAGGCATCTAGATTCAGCTACCTTTATTATGTAGAGGTTTCTGCTTTTTCTAAATATGAAACTTGATTTGGGGCACTGACCTTGATCTAGTAGATCTTGAAGAGAGGGTCATGGTCTGTATGACACAGCACATCATGTTTTACCTACAGACTGAATATGCAAAATGTTTAAAATATTGTAGAATACAGTATTGAATAGATGTTTTGAAATGCTGGACTTCCATCTTTTTTCTGTATATTTATCTGTTTTTTTTTTCCATCAGACTGTTATCTCCCCAGCATTTGAATCCTAGTGGTGCAAATATCACATGGTGTTGAGTCTGGCACATTGCAGGTACAGTACTGAATAAGAGCTTATAATATTACTGCATTATTTCATATCATGATATTACTGTATGAAGTTATATTTCTCAGACACATTTGGACCTGCAGTCTTTGTAAAAGCATAGAATAAATGAACCTATATGAGAATTCTCAAAACACTGTTATTTACATGAGAGAAAAGCCACATATAAAATAAGTTTTCTGTAAATGCATTGCAGTGCTAAAAGATTGTTCATAATTAATAGGTTTTGAGCTTCTTTAGGTCAGAGAACATGCCTTCCACTTTATGGATAACTCCCTGGTACCTATATACAGTATTATGTTCTTGCGCAGCTTAATAAATGTTCAATTGGTTGATTCTTAACTGTCTCAGCCCTTTTTAAGAAAAATACTGAACTCTTCACTTCTCAAGTTAGTTCTCTTCCTCTCATATTAACATGTTCTTGCTAGAAACCTAAAATTTTATGCAACACATTACTTAGATTTGAAAAAGGAAATATCATGAACACAGTGAAGAAAAGTTGGAACATTAAATTTTGTGAATCTAGTTAGTAAAGATTTTTTGATAGAATAAAGCCAAGGCGGCTATTTCTGATCATATTCACTCCTCGCTTCTCCTTTCTTAACACTCTGTTTATTTTACATGAGCTTCCCAAGTGCCTTGATGAAAAAACTTTTCAGTTGCCATTGGTTTCAGACATGCTTGTTTGTCTCATTTTACTGAATTTTCAGTCTTGAATGACATGTTTACAAGAGATAAGAGCCCCCCAAATTACTTCTTTTTTTCTTGATTGTGTGCCAGCAGTGTTGCACAAAACAGTGAATAATCTGACACTCTGGCCCTTTATGACTAGAAGCTCAGTAAAAGAAATTCTGTTCTTGTTAAAACTAATAAAAATAAATGAAAAAAAAAGAAAAGAAGAAGAAATTCTGTGCTTGTTAAATATGTACTAGGGTTAACAAGTACAAAGTGTTCAGGTATGAGGAGAATTTGCCCAAGGACTCATTATAACTGTTCTATTTCATGCATGCCTTATAGCATTTTAGCCTTAGGGCTTCACATAAAAGCAAATTTTTATGTGTGGGCAATAGATAAATTCAATTGATAAGGTATATATATTGAACATCTGCTATTTTAGAATACAATGATAAGAATATAAAATGGTTATTTAATTCAAGTAGTTCAAAATCTAGAAGAAGAAACAGAGATATAGGTTAAAAAAAAAACATTTAGTGGCTAAGCAATTACTTGAAAGCAGAACTTGAACAGTAATATAATAGAAATACAGACAAAAGTATAGTAAGAGGCAAGAGAATAAAGCAATTAACTTCAAGGAGCAAGTCTTAAAGGAGGATATAACTTTGGAATTGCTCTTTGAAAAACAGATATAATCTTGATCAACAGAGATTGAGCAAAGAAGGACATTCCAGGGAGACAGGAAAGCATGAGCAAAAGCAAAGAGCTAAACAAGTACTGTCCAATGTGCCTGGAGCAGAGGAGAGGATATTCAGAATACAGGCTGAAGTAGGTTGAAAAAGATGACTGAAATTCTGAATGCCATGGAGAGGAATTTAGATATTATTCAAAGCAAACAGGTTTAGATAAAGTGAGTGGCGTAATCAATTTTGAATATTAGGAAGCTTACTATGATTGGAATATTATGGTTTAGAACAAGTAGAAACTGGAGGCAAAGGGGGATATTACAATAGACTCTAAGCATGAAGGAAAGCTATGACAAACCTTGACAGTGTATTAAAAAGCAAAGACATCACTTTGCTGACAAAGGTCCATATAGTCAAAGCTATGGCTTTTCCAGTAGTCATGTATGGATGTGAGAGTTGGATCATAAAGAAGGCTGAGTGCCAAAGAATTGATGCTTTCAAATTGTGGTGCTGGAGAAGATTCTTGAGAGTCCCTTGGACAGCAAGGAGATCAAACCAGTCAATCCTAAAGGAAATCAACCCTGAATATTCATTGGAAGAACTGAAGCTGAAACTCCAATACTTTGCCACCTGATGTGAAGAGCTGACTCATTTAAAAAGACCCTGATGCTTGGGAAAGATTGAAGGCAGAAAAGAAAGGGGATGACAGGGGATAAGATGGTTGGATGGCATTGCTGACTCAATGGTCATGAGTTTGAGCAAACTCTGGGAGATGTGAAGGACAGGGAAGCCTGGCATGCTGCATGCAGTCCATGGGGTCACAAAGACATGGTTTAGCAACTGAACAACAACAATGAAAGAAAGACATGAATTAGGGTGAAAGGAATGAATAGAAAAAAGGATGAGTGAAAAGTATTGTGCAGTTGAAATCAATAGGGAGTAGATGTAGTCAGAAAGTCAATACCAACACAACTACCCTAGGGAAAGGCAACACAGAGAATACAGAAGAAATTGGACCAGATGCCAAACCACTGTGGGTGAATTGAATAAAATGGAATTGAATAGATTACAAGAAGGCTTTGGCAGAAACCACTAGTCATTAAATGTCAATCCATATGACTCTAAGACAAGTTCTCCAAATTAAGGACTGGTGAATTAGTGGTATGCTCTACATAGATTTAAAAGATGGCTGGGCTGAAGAAGGAGACAAATGGCAGAGTAGAAAGATTTGAGCTCTTTCCTCTCATGAAAACACAAAAATTCTCAACTAACTGCCAAACTGTCATTGACAAAAAAGACTGGAACCTACCAAAAAAGATATTCTACATCCAAAGACAAGCTACAACAAGATGGTAGGAGGAGCACTTTCACAAAATAATCAAATGCCATACCTGCCAGTGGGCAACCCACAAACTGGAAAGTAATTACATTGCAGAGGTTCTCCAACAGGAGTCAGAGTTTTGAGCTCCACATCAGGCATCCATGCCTAGAGGTTGGACATTGGGAGGAGGAGCCCTGAGAGCATTTATATCAAAGGCTAGTAGGGTCTGAGTGCAGGAGCTCCACTGGATGGGGAGAAACAGATTCCACCCTTAGAGGACAAAGACAGTTTCATGTTCACTGGGACCCAGGGTAAACAGTAATGCCATAGGAGCCTGGGTCAGACCTACCTTCATTCAGGTCTTGGATGGTCACCTGAGGGAGTAAGGAATGGCTGTGGCTCATTGTGAGGGTGAAGATACTGGTGGCTGAAGCCCCAGGGAATATTCATTAGCATAAGCTCTCCTGGAGAACACCATTTTAGCACTGAAACCTGGCCTCACCCAACAGCGTGCAGGCTCCAGCGCTGGGATGTCTTAGGTCAAACAGCCAAGAATTTGGGAACATGACCTTATCCATCAAGAGGCAGGCTGCTTAAAGCTATCCTGAGCTTTCAGCTGCAAAAGAAACTCAAATTCTTCCCAAAAACTGCAGAAGAAAGAACATTCCCAAGCTCGTTCTACAAAACCACCCTCATTCTGATACCAAAATCAAAGATATCACACAAAAAGATAATTACAGACCAATAACACTGATAAACATATACACAAAAATCCTCAAAAAAAGACTAGCAAACAGAATCCAACAATGCATTAAAAGGACCATACACCATGATCAAGTAGGGTTAACCTAAGGATGCAAGATTCTTCAACATATCCAAATCAATCATTGTGATAGACCATGTTATCCAGTTGAAAAGTAAAAATCATAGGATCTTCTCAATAGATACAGGAAAAAGTTTTTTAACAAAATTCAATACCCATTTATGATAAAATCTCTCCAGAAAGTAGGCATATGAGAAAATACCTCAACATAATAAATGCCATATATGACAAGCCCACAGCTATCATCATACTCAATGATGAAAAATTTGAAAGCATCTCTTCGAAGATCAAGAACAAGACAAGGATGCCCCCTCTCACTACTTTTGTTCAACAAAGTTTTAAAAGTCCTAGTCACTGCAATCAGAGAAGAAAAAGAAGTAAAAGGAATCTAAATTGGAAAGAAGTAAAACTGTCACTGTTTGCAGATGACATGATACTACACATAGAAAACCCTAAAGATGCCACCAAAAAACTACTAGAACTCATCAATGAATTCAGTAAAGTTGCAGGATACAAAATTAATACACAGAAATCTCTTGTGTTTCTATACACTAAAAATAAAAGATCAGAAAGAGAAAGTGAGTAAACAACCCTATTTCCCATCATATCAAAACAATAAATTACCAAGAATAAACCTACCCAACAAGGCAAAAGACATGTACTCTAAAATCTATAAGATATTGATGAAAGAAATCAAAGATGACAGAAACAGATGGAAAGATATACCATGTTCTTGGATTGGAAGAATCAATATTATCAAAATGACTATACTACCCAAGGCAATCTACAGAGTCAATGCAATCCCAGATGGTAAAGAATCTGCCTGCAACACAAGAGACCCGGGTTCAATCCCTGGGTCGGAAGATCCCCTGGAGGAGGGAATGGCTACCCACTGTAGTATTCTTGCCTGGAGAATTCCATGGACAGTGGAGCCTGGCAGGCTACAGTCCCTGGAGTCACAAAGAGTTGGACATAACTGAGTAACTAACACTTTCACAATCAAAATACCAATGGCAATTTTCACAGATCTAGAATAAAAAATCTTAAAACTTGTATAGAAACACAAAGACCCTGAATAGTCAAACCAATCCTGAGAAAGAAAAATGGAACTAGAGGAAGCAGACTCTCAAACTTCAGAATATTCTACAAAGCTACATTAATCAAAACAGCAGGGCACTGGTGCAAAAACATAAATATAGATAAATAGAACAGGATAGAAAGCCCAGAAATAAACACATGCACAGAGTCAAGGATGTAAGAATATACAATAGAGGAAAAGTATCTTCAATAAGAGGTGATAGGAAAACTGGACAGCTATATGTAAAGGAATGAAATTAGAACATTCTTTAACACCATACACAAAAATAAACTAAAAATAGATTAAAGAGCTAAATGTAGGGCTGAACACTATAAAACTATTAAGAGGAAAACATAGAACATTCTGACATAAATTGCGGCAATGTCTCTTTAGATTCACTTCCTAGAGTAATGAAAAGAGAAACAAAAAGAATAAAATAAAATCTAACTAAGCTCTGAAGCTTTTGCACAACAAAGTAAACCATAGATAAAATGAAAAGACAGCCCATAGAATGGGAGAAAACTTTTGCAAAGAAAATGACTGACAAGGGATTAATCTTCAAAATATACAGACCATGCAGCTCAACATTTAAAAAAAATGAAAAAATGAACAAAGGTCCAAATAGTTTTGCAAGGAAGATATACAGATGATCAGCAGGTACTATAAAAGATGCTCAACCCTTAATTATTAGAGAAAAGCAAATCAAAACTACAATGAAGTATCACATCACACCAGTCAGAATGGCCATCATCAAAAAATCTACAAACAGGATGTGAGGGTGATCTGGTTGTGACATGTCACCCCATTGATCGCCAGGGTTGATTCAGCTGATCTGGCTGGCTAGGCGGGGGTCCCCTTCCTCCCTCACCGCTCCATGTGCATCCCTCCTAAAGCTGTGCACTTGGTCAAAGAGGACGACTATCCCCAATAGAGGAGGACTGGTTTCAGTCAAGGGTATACCAGTAGCTGTGCTCCCCTGCTAGAACATCCAAACAAAAGTCTACAAATAATAAATGCTGGAGACAGTGAGGAGAAAAGGGAACCTTCATACACTGTTGGTAATATATTGAACAAATCAGTACAACCACTATGAAGAACAGTATGGAAGTTTCTTAAAATCAGAAAACCACATGATCCAGCAATTGCACTCCTGGGCATATATCCAGGAAAACCATAATTTTAAAAGATACGTGCACTCCAGTGTTCATTGTAGCACTGTTTACAATACCCAAAACATGGCTATGTGCTATGCTTAGTTGCTCAGTCATGTCCAACTCTTTGAGACCCCATGGACTGTAGCTCACCAGGCTCCTCTGTCCATGGGATTCTCCAGGCAAGAATACTGGGGTGGGTTGCCATGCCCTCTTCCAGGGGATCTTCCCAACCCAGGGATCGAACTCAGGTCTCTTGCATTGCAGGTGGAGAAGCAACCTAAATGTCCATTGACAGAGCAATGGACAAAGAAGATTTGGTACAAATATCAATAGAATATTGTTCAGCCATAAAAAAGAATGAAATAATGCCATTTGCAGCAACATGGATGGACTAGAGATTATCATACTAAGTGAAGTAAACCAGACAGAGAAAGACAAATATCATATGATATCAATTGTATGTGGAATCTAAAAATAATGATACAAATGAACATATAACAAAACAGAAACAGACTCACAGGCTTGGAAAACAACCTTAGGGTTACCAGAGTTGAAAGATTGGAGGGGAGAAATAAGGAGTTTGGTTTTAACATATACACACAGCTATAATCAACTAGGACCTACTGTATAGCATAGTTAACTCTACTCAATATTCTCTAATGACCTATATTAAAATAGATTCTTCAAAAGAATGGATACATGTATATGTATAACTGAATCCCTTTGCATACACCTGAAACTAACACAATATTGTAAATCAATCAAAATCCCATATAAAAAGTTATATTTAAACAACACCTCAAAAAAGACATCTAATAAACTGCAACATTACTTGGACTCATATCTTTATGGTATGGGGACAATTTCGGTTGAAAATATGTTTTACTAGGAATAAGACCACCATATGACCCAGCAATGCCAGTCCGAGGCATATACATTGAGGAAACTACAATTAAAAGAGACACATGTATCCCATTGTTCATTGCAGCACTATTTACAATAGGTAGAACATGGAAGCAACCTAGATGACCATCGACAGATGAATGGATAAAGAAGTTGTGGTACATATACACAATGGAATATTACTCAGCCCTAAAAAGGAACACAGTTAAGTCATTTCTAATGAGGTGGATGAATCTAGAACCAATTATACAGAGTGAAGTGAATCAGAAAGAAATAAATTTCATATTCTAGTGCATAAATACAAAATCTAGAAAAATGGTACTGAATAATTTATTTACAGGGCAACAATGGAGAAACAGACATAGAGAATAGACTTACGGACATGGGGAGAGGGGAGGAGAGGGTGAGATGTATGGAAAGAGTAACATGGGAACTTACATTACCATATGTAAAATAGATAGCCAAAGGAAATTTGCTGTATGGCTCAGGAAACTCAAATGGGCTCTGTATCAACCTAGAGGGGTGGGATGGGGAGGGAGATGGGAGGGAGGTTCAACAGGGAGGGGACATATGTATACCTATGGCTGATTCATGTTGAGGTTTGACAGAAAACAGCAAAATTCTGTAAAGCAATTATCCTTCATTTTCATATAATCTTAAAGTTTCAGATATTATTTAAATAAATCAAGTTCAAATCATCCTGGGCTCTGTATGTGCAAAAATTAAGTAGTGGTCATGGCTGGGAAATTTTGCCAGAAAATCAGAGGTTTGGCAGTGAGTTCTGCACATATGCAAGGTTTTTTTTTTTTTTTTTTGCTTTTTTTGCTTTTCAAGTGTGAATCATTTTGTATATAAAATCAGAAAAAGAATTTTTGGCAGCCTAAAGCTCCTTTTTTTCTGCATACCACTGAGGGATATGTGGAGAGCTGCTAGGCAGAATTAAGGATTGGGGCCTTTTGGATAGAGGTTACAGACTGTGCAAATACAGTAGGTATTTATAATTACATTACAATCACACTATTAGCTCCTGGGGCACATTAGTGCCCTATTCCTGAGTTATTAAAATTCTGTAATTAGAATTCACTATTACAGACTATGGTGTCAAGACAAGAGTAAATGTAAGAGTAGTACTCACAGCTGCAGGGAATTATAGTTCTAATTGGAGTAAAAACATTTTTTGAGAAAACACTGTAGGTGTGATTAGAAGGCATAAAGTAAAGGGCAGTGGGCATAATTCAATATTTACCCTGCCATAGTCATGGTCAGATGGCAATTGGCATCAGAAAAGTGTGACATTTCTCTTGTAGACAAGAGTGTTTTCTAGTAAGCAATGGCTAATTCTGTTTCTAATGCATACCTACTCAATCATATGGAATGGGAGAAAAAGCCTGTATTATTAGTTATTAATGCTCAGTGTTAAAGAAGAAAAAGAAAGAGAAAAGAAAGTGCCAAAATTTCAGCAGAGTGGCTCATGCGAAATCCAGTGTTCCTGGACAAACATTTCTTTTGTACAGCTGTCCCCCAAGCAGTGACTCAGAGATCTAAGTTCCTGTATTTAGTGGTTCTGCCATTCTAGTTGGCCTCTGCAAAATACTATGAACCAGATAATGCACTTTCAGACAGCTTATGAAATGAGAGGAGTTGTGTGTGTGTGTGTGTGTGTGTGTGTGTGTGTATGTGCATGTGTTGGGGAGAGAGAGAGATCATGAAAGATCATGTGTGTTTTTAGCAGTACAGTCTGTAACTGACATACATCACTGTTCATATTCCATTGGCCAGAGCTAGTTATATACAACTACCTTTCTCTTGTGTGTACAAGAGAGCTGGGAAATAGATTTTTGTATGTACAGGAAGACGAGGCAATGGTGTAGAGGTTAGATTCCCAGCACATCACAATAGGACATGGTTTACATGAAATTTAATTATATCCAGTGGGGAAAGCACAAAGTACTTCTCCTTAAAGAGGAAGATTCCAATATAACAACTACAAGCGTTATTTTGTGGATTAAGATTGAACTATTTTCACATAACAAACCAAAAAGCTATCAATGAATTCCTCTGTCAGATACTTCAGCCAGTGTGATGGTTCTATGGTTAAATGAGGACACTTGGCTGGGAATTTAGATATTTAGTATTGTCTTAACTTTATCAATAAGTAGTTGAACAACTTTTGGTATAGTCCATAGCTATTCCAATCTCTTTCCATCTGTAAAGTGAAACTACCAATTCTAGCCTTTATATTTTCCAATTTATACAAGATCCCTTTGATAGACCTAAAAGTAAAAGTAGCACAATGCACATAATATATTAACCTCATCTGTCAAGTGAGACTAGCTCCTTTGCTTTCTGTATTTTCTGTCAACTCTGATTTCTCTCTGATTTCCCTCTTATTGTGTAAGAATAGTTGTTGAATAGAATATGATTGGCTGACAGAGAAGATTTATGATAATTTCCATCTATTTTTTTCTTTCCGTTATCCCAGGGTAGACAAATGAATACAGAAGAAAGATATTTCACAGGCCATGTCTACTGAGAGATGCTGAAAATAATAAATAAGAGGCAGAAATAAATTTTGCTTTAACAATTCCTAGTTGAATCTGTAGTTCTTTTAAGATAAAAATAAACCTTTTAATACTGGAAAAAAGATTAAAAATTGGATTCAAAAGTGTAATAAAAATTGACTACCTCAATCCTCTTCTTCCAGCTATTTATGTTTTATTTTTATGCAAATATCTTCATGAAGCAGGTAGCAGAGTTTCATATTAGCTTGTAACTAATATAAAATAGGCAGAGCTACTAAATAAGAGAAATTAAGGTAGTATCAGAATAGGGATTGGTGACGGAAGGCAAATTAATAATTGACCTCTTGAGATGGGGGTCCTTGCTTATTTTTTCCAAATATTTCAAATACATTCTGTGTTATGAGTTTTTCATTTGATTCTAAGATTGAAATAGAAAAAATTTCTATAAGGTAAAAATAATTTTTAAAACCACAGAGAGGCCAAGCAACTGAATAATATTGGTCTTCTCAAAATTATCAATGCAAGAGAAACACAGTAAACTTAGTAAAATTTGCACTATTTCCATCAGTTCAATAAGTTAGAAAATACAATTATTAAGCATCAATTACCAGTTAATAGTTACACAAACATTATTACTAATCAATATTAGATATATCAGGTGTTGCTAATTCACTAGTGTGAATGGGTGATACATTTTTTGAGGGTGAAGATAGAGCCTCTTAATACAGCTTGGTAATTCAGTCTAACGCAATATTTATTTATTGAACACCTGTTAAATGTGTGGGCTTCCCTGGTGGCTCAGCTGGTAAAGAATCCACCTACAATGCAGGAGACCTGAGTTTGATCCCTGGGTTGGAAAGATCCCCTGGAGAAGGGAACGGCTATCCACTCCAATATTCTGGCCTGGAGAATTCCATGGACTGTATACTCCATGGGATCGCAAAGAGTTGGACATGACTGAGCAACTTTCACCTCCCTTCACTTGAATGTGTAACATTAACCAGTGACGCTAGAGAAATACACAAGAATTATACAAAAATATACAAGAAGCAAAATCTTGTCTCTATGTCAGTTAACGTTACTAAGGAGATAAAACTACCTTTAAAGAATGTTTAAATAAAACTGTAAAACAATAGTAAATACATTCTTCCAAAAGCACTGGTAGATTATTTTAAAGTAGAGAGATGAACGCACTTTAAAGAGATGGTGAAGAGTGCTGATAGATTGTTGGGACTTTTCTTGTGGATAACATCCTAGGCAGAGTGAGAATGGCATGACAAAAGGTATAGAATATACAACTTGAGGGGAAAAATGAGTATGTTGACTAGAACCGTGAATTCTTACATATTAGATCAATAGACAAAGAAAAATGATCTAGAATATAGTTTCTATGGTCTGAATGTTTGTGTCCAACCTGCCCCTTGCAAATTCATATGTTGAAATCTTAATGCCTTATGTGCTGGTAGTAGTAGACTGGACTTTGGGGAGATGTTTAAATAAGTCTTAAGGTTTGAACCCTCATGAATGAGACTAGTGTCTTACTAAAGAGCTTCCAAAGAGATCTCTATTCTCTTCCACTTCGTGTGGACACAGATAGAAGACACTTGCTGTGAACCAGGAAGAGGGTCCTTACCAGAGAATGAATGAGACCATACTATAAACTTCATCTTGGACTTCCAGCCGTCAGAACTATGAAAAATAAGTTTCTGCTATTTAGTAGTTATCAAGTCTGTGGTACTTTGTCATAGTAGCGTGCATGGACTAAGACAACAGTCAACAGCCAGGCTGAGATTTTGTACTTAATTTGATAGGAAATTACAAGATTTTTGTACAGAGGAATTCAATCATGAAAGTGACACTTGGGGCATCTATATAACGTCAAATTCTGCTCTTATACATACACCTCTAACTAATGAAACTGGCTGAAATCCCCTGCTTCCATTATTGTATTCTATTTTTCACTTTATAATTCTTGTGTTTTCTGATTGGAACAGCCTAGGGAGGAAAGTAAATGCAGTAAGTATGGTGGATAAGAGACTGCTGCTCAGACCAAAATGACTGTTTTTTCATTCATGCTCCTCCACTTATTGGTTGAGTGATTTTGGACAAATTAATTATTCTAACTATGCCTCCCTTTCCTTGTTTGTATAGTAGAGATGATAATAATAGTATTTATATCATAGGTTTGTTGTGAGGATTGGAATTGCAAACTATTCAGGAACTTTTTAGAGTCTTACAATACTTGGCATATAGTAAGCACTTCATAAAGTTTGGTTATTATCTTTATTAGGACTTCCCAGGTGGCACTGGTGGTAAAGAATCCACCTACCAATGCAGGACACACAGAAGATGCAGGTTCGATCCCTGAGTGAGGAAGATCCTCTGGAATAGAAAATGGCAACCCACTCCAGTATTTTCCCCTGGGAAATTCCAATGACAGAGGAGCCTGGCGGGCTACAGTCCATGGCGTCACAAAGAGTCAGACACAACTGAGCACGGATGCATTATCTTTATTATTGTAGTGCCTTTTGCCAAGCGTGTAAATATTGCCATCAATATTTACAAAGTGGTTTGAGTCATGTCTTTACAAATGCATCTTTTCAGATTAAAGTTAATGAGTTGAGAAAAGAGACTCTAAGCCTTACACCAAAGATGATGATATGTATTATAAATATGTCAATGTGAAAATATACAGCAGATGTTTCGATAAACTAAGATCAACCTAGAGAATATAATCAATTCCCATTTTAACTAAGCAGGTTTTTATATATTTGTGTATATCCAGTTTGATCAAGTTTTTTTTTTAAAGAATTTCTGTTGTGACAGCTAGTACTACATACCTACATTTAGGGATAAGAGAAAAAACTGTCAAGTTACGTGAAGACAATGAGGATATATAACCATTTACCTTGGAAGCTGTCAGTTCATTTCAACTCAGCTCCCTTCAGAAGCATTCATAAATCACTTACTTTGTGGCACACATAGAGCTAGCTGTTGAGAAACCAAACATGACTAAACATGGCTCCTATCCCTCAGCAACTTGGGAGGGGTGATGAATTTACACCTTGGGTGTGTATACGTTTCAGGAAACCATGATACCAATAAGAATCAAAAGAGTAAATAACATAAAGACCAAAAGCAAGGATCATAATGAAACAATTAGATTTTATAAATATTTGTCATATTTACTATTAAATAATTATCCTGTGGGAATTTAGTGCCAATAAAGAGAAAGGGAAATATCTATCCATCTTAAATATGATACCTTATAGATGACTAAATATAAAGAGAAAAAATGAGTAAAACTGGGGAGAAATTCTCCATAGAGGTCTCCATGTCTTAGGGAAATAGAATGATTACTATTACACTTATTAAGCCATGGCCAGGCAGACAGTACAGAAGAGAAGAGTTAATCTCAATACGGCTAGCCTTACATATTATTAAAATTAAAGACTCTGGAAGCTTTCATGAACATAAATGTTGTATAGCAAGAATCTTAAGTTGCAAGAAAAGTGGGCATAAAGAACATACTCATAGGGAAAGCCAAATGAAATATGAAAGAGAATAACATAATAAAAGTCCAGATGTAAAGAGGTGATGCAGAGAACTAAGCCTTCTGTCTGCCAAACTTTATTTCAAGTATCATTTACTGAAATGTCCCATAGCCCCTGCTCTTTGAGTATCCTGTGAAAGCTCTGATTGGCTTCACTGAGAAAATCCAATTCCTTAGGTAATTCTGCAACAGTTAATTATGTTGCCTGTCCAAGCACCTGGACCAAAATGGCATACCACAGCATGGACTTCTGCACATACTAATCTGTGGGTAGAAAAAAACTATCGCTTGGCATGGGATTAGAGCAAGCAACAGTGACAATCTATATTTTATAAGGGGCAAGATGAAGGAGAGGAGGAAATGATCCAGGGTTTCTAGCATGCTTAATTCTGTTTCAGCTAACTAGAGGGACCTGATTTGGGGAACAAGCATTGTAAGGGATTTGCATGCATGTATGCATGCTGTGTGTGTGAAAAAAAAATGTGAAAAATACATGAGATCAGGTATATACAGATTTGTTAAAAATAAATGATACCAAGTATAAATGCATCTGTCACAGGCCCTTGAACACGACCAATATTTAAAGCAATTATGCCTTAGCAATAAAACAGAAGCTAACAGAACACGTTAGAGAAAGACTTCCCCACTAAAAAATAATTTCACATAAGTAAAGCTTGCCCTTTTCTGGACCAAATGATGAAATATTATTCATATCGAGAAAGATATTTCTAAAATATTTACCAAACATCAACCACATCAAGTCATTGTTATGGGAGCTGAAAATACAGCAGAGAACAGGAAGAAATGATATTCTTACATTTGCAAAATGTATGTTCTAGTGAATAGATGATTGGGATTAAATACACTAAAGTAATAAATAAATGAATATATAAGAAAACATAGTATGTGATAAGTGTTATGGAGATATGAAAACAGTGTAATGTAAAATAGTAGCTAAATAGCAGAGATGGGAAATTTACCTTAGAATGAATGGTCAAAGAAGGCCAAGATGATAATTGAATGAGACCTGAAGAATAGAAAAGGAGCAATGGAGGAGAAAGCATGAGCTGGAAAAGCTAACAGGGACCAGATCATGCAGGGCCCTACAGGTTGGGTTAAGCAATAAAAAATGTCAACTCATCTTTGACAAAGGTACAAAGAAACTAAATTGGGGCAAAAATAGACTCTCAACAAATTGTGCTGAAACAACTGGATGTCCCTATGCAAAAAATAAATCTAGACAGACCTTACACTTTTCACAAAAATTAGCTCAAAATGGATCATAGACATAAATGTAAAACACAAAACTGTAAAACGCTAGAAGATAACACTGGAAAAAAACCTAGATGATCTTGAGCTTGGTGATGACTTTGTAGATACAACACCAAACACACTACCCATGAAAGAAATAACTGATAAGCTGGACTTCATTAAAACTTAAAACTTCTGCTCTGCAAATGACAATGTCAAGAAATTGGGAAGAAAGCCACAGACTGGGAGCAAACACAGTTTAACCTTGAACTACACAGGTTTGAACTGCATGGGCCCACTGACAGGCAAATGTTTTGCAACAATAACTATGACAGTACTACAAGGTTCACAGTTGGCTGACTCTGTGGAGTGCCAATTCTAAATTATATGTAGATTTTCAACTGCGTGGGAGGTTTGGTGTCCCTAACTTCTGTGCTGTTTAAGGGTCAACTGTATTTGCAAAAGACACATCTGATAAAGGACTGTTAGTCAAAATACTTTGCAAAAAAAAAAAAAAACCATAAAATGCAATGGTAGAAAAAGCCAAACAACCCATTAAAAAATCTCCCAAAGACCTCAACAGATACCTTAAAGATGGTACACAGATGGCAAATGAAAATATGAAAAGATGCTCCACAACATATGCTGTCAAGAAAGTGAAAATTAAAACAACAGTGCAATACCACTACATACCTATCAGAATGGCCAAAATCTGGAATACTGACAACATCAAATGCTGACGAGGACCTAGGGCAATGAAAACACCCAGTCACTGCTGGAGTGAATGCAAAACAGTACAGCTACTTTGGAAGATAGGTTGGCCATTTCTTAGAACACTAATCATACACTTAGCATACAAACCAGCAAACATGGCCCTTGGTATTAACCCAATGGAGTGGAAAACTTATGTCTACACAACAACTTGTACATAGATGTTTATAGCAGCTTTATTCATAATTGTCAAAACTTGGAAGCAACCAAGATGTCCTTTAGTAGGTGAATGGATAACAAATTTTGACACATCCAGACAATGAGATATTACCCAAAGATGTGAGCTATCAGGCCATGAAAAGACATGAAGGAAGGTAAATGTATACTGATAGCTGAAAGAAGCTAATTTGAAAAAATCTATGTAATATGTGACTCCAACTATATGATGTTTTGGAAAAGTCAAAACTATGGAGACAGTAAAACATTCAGTGAATATCTAAGGGTTGAGGGTGAGGGGAAGAATGAATAGGCAACACACAGATGGTTTTTAAGGCAATGAAAATACTCTGCATGATATCCTAATTATGGACACGTATCATCATACATTTGTTCAATCCCTTAGAATGTACAACACCAAAAGTGAACAGTAATACAAACTATGAGCTTTTTGTGATGAGGATGTTGTCAACCTACATTTATCAATTTTAACAATTGGAGCATTCTAATGAATGATGTTGAAATAGGGGAACCTGTGGAGGGGGGGGACACATGAGAAATATTTGTCCTTTGTCATAAATGTTGCTGTATATCTAAAACAGCTCTAAAAATAAAGCCTTAATAACAATAAGAAAGGAAAGTCTTGTGTTTTATGAAAGGTCACTGTGATTTCTGTGTAGAGAATGGATTGAAGTAGGGCAATAGTGAAAAGAGGCTGTTGCAGTGATTCAAATCAAAGAGAGATGGCTTGGGCTTGGAAGTTACCAGTGCATTTGGAGAAAGACCAAATGGGTTTGTATATATTTTAGATGCTAAACAGAAAAAGGTGCAATGGTAAATATGATTGGGGAAGGGTGTGAGGGGAGATGAGGAAAATGGAAAACGTTAAGCCCTCAGTTCAGTTGTTCAGTCGTGTCTGACTCTTTGTGACCCCATGAACCACAGCATGCCGGGCCTCCCTGTCCATCACCAACTCCCAGAGTTCACCCAACTCATGTCCATTGAGTCAGTGATGCCATCCAACCATCTCATCCTCTGTCGTCCCCTTCTCTTTCTGCCGTCAATCTTTCCCAGCATCAGGATCTTTTCAAATGAGTCAGCTCTCTGCATCAGGTGGCCAAAATATTGGAGTTTCAGCTTCAACATCAGTCCTTCCAATGAACACCCAGGACTGATCTCCTTTAGGATGGACTGGCTGGATCTCCTTGCAGTCCAAGGGACTCTCAAGAGTCTTCTCCAACACCACAGTTCAAAGGCATCAATTCTTTGGCACTCAGCCCTCTTTATAGTCCAACTCTCACTTCCATACATGACTACTGGAAAAACCATAGCCTTGAATAGATGGACATTTGTTTACAATGTAATGTCTCTGCTTTTAATATGCTGCCTAGGTTGGTCATAACTTTCCTCCAAGGAGTAAGCATCTTTTAATTTCATGGCTGCAATCACCATCTGCAGTGATTTTGGAGCCCAGAAAAATAAAGTCAGCCACTGTTTCCACTGTTTCTCCATCTATTTGCCATGAAGTGATGGGACCAGATGCCATGATCTTAGTGTTCTGAATGTTGAGCTTTAAGCCAACTATTTCACTCTCATCTTTCAATTTCATCAAGAGGCTCTTTATTTCTTCTTCACTTTCTGCCATAAAGGTGGTGTCATCTGCATATCTGAGGTTATTGATATTACTCCTGGAAATCTTGATTCTAGCTTGTGTTTCCTCCAGCCCAGCATTTCTCATGATGTATTCTGCATGTAAGTTACATAAGCAGGGTGACAATATACAGCCTTGACATACTCCTTTCCCTATTTGGAACCAATCTGTTGTTCCATGTCCAGTTCTAACTGTTGCTTCCTGACCTGCATACAGAATTCTCAAGAGGCAGGTCAGGTGGTCTGGAATTCCCATCTCTTTCAGAATTTTCCACAGTTTATTGTGATCCACCTGGTCAAAGGCTTTGGCATAGTCAATAAAGTAGTTCAGTTCAGTTCAGTCGCTCAGTCGTGTCCAACTCTTGAGACCCCATGAATCTCCGAATGCCAGGCCAATAAAGCAGAAATAGATGTTATTCTGGAACTTTTGCTTTTTTGATGATCCAGCGGATGTTGGCAATTTGATCTCTGGTTCCTCTGCCTTTTCTAAAACCAGTTTGAACATCTCGAAGTTCACAGTTCACAAACTGTTTAAACCTGACTGGGAGAATTTTGAGCATTACTTGACTAGCATATGAGATGAATGCAATTGTGCCATAGTTTGAGCATTCTTTGGCATTGCCTTTCTTTGGGATTGTAATGAAAATGGACCTTTTGCTGTCCTGTGACCATTGCTGAGTTTTCAAATTTGCTGACATATTGAGTGCAGCACTTTCACAGCATCATCTTTTAGGATTTGAAACAGCTCAACTGTAATTCCATCACCTCCACTACCTTTGTCCATAGTGATGCTTCCTAAGGCCCACTTGACTTCACATTCCAGGATGTCTGCCTCTAGGTGAGTGATCACACCATCGTGATTATCTGGGTAGTGAAGATCTATTTGGTACAGTTCCCCTGTGTATTCTTGCCACCTCTTCTTAATATCTTCTGCTTCTGTTGCTGCTGCTGCTGCTAAGTTACTTCAGTCATGTCTGACTCTGTGCGACTCCATAGACGGCAGCCCACCAGGTTCCCCCATCCCTGGGATTCTCCAGGCAAGAACACTGGACTGGGTTGCCATTTCCTTCTCCATTGCATGAAAGTGAAAAATTAAAGTGAAGTTGCTCAGTTGTGTCCGACTCTTAGTGACCCCATGGACTGCAGCATACCAGGCTCCTCCATCCATAGGATTTTCCAGGCAAGAGTACTGGAGTGGGGCGCCACTGCTTCTGTTAGGTCCATACCATTTCGGTCCTTTATTGAGCCTATCATTGCATGACATGTTCCCTTGGGATCTCTAATTTTCTTGAAGAGATCTCTAGTTGTTTCCATTCCATTTTTTCCTCTAATTTTTTGCATTGATTGCTGAGGCAGGCTTTCTTATCTCTCCTTGCTATTATTTGGAACTCTGCATTCAAATGGGTATATCTTTCCTTTTCTCCTTTGCTTTTCACTTCTCTTCTTTTCACAGCTATTTGTAAGGCCTCCTCAGACAGCCATTTTGCCTTTTTGCATTTCTTTTTCTTGGGGATGGTCTTGATCCCTGCCTCCTGTACAATGTCATGAACCTCTGTCCATAGTTCTTCAGGCACTCTGTCTATCAGATCTAATCCCTTGAATCTATTTCTCACTTCCACTGTATAATCATAAGGGATTTGATTTAGGTCATACCTGAATGGTCTAGTGGTTTTCTCCACTTTCTTCAATTTCAATCTGAATTTGGCAATAAGGAGTTCATGATCTGAGCCACAGTCAGCTCCCAGTCTTGTTTTTGCTGACTGTATAGAGCATCTCCATCTTTGTCTGCAAAGAATATAATCAATCTGATTTTGGTGTTGACCATCTGGTGATACATTGTGTAGAGTCTTCTCTTGTGTTGTTGGAAGAGGGTGTTTGCTATGACCAGTGCATTCTCTTGGCAAAACTCTACTAGCCTTTGCCCTGCTTCATTCTGTACTCCAAGGCCAAATTTGCCTGTTACTCCAGGTGTTTCTTGACTTCTTACTTTTGCATTCCAGTCCCCTATAATGAAAAAGACATCTTTTTTGGGTGTTAGTTCTAAAAGGTCTTGTAGGTCTTCATAGAACTGTTCAACTTCAGCTTCTTCAGCATTACTGGTCAGGGCCATAGACTTGGATTACCATGATATTGAATGGTTTGCCTTGGAAACAAACAGAGATCATTCTGTCATTTTTGAGATTGCATCCAAGTACTGCATTTCAGACTCTTTTGTTGACTATGAGGGCTACTCCATTTCTTCTAAGGGATTCTTGCCCACAGTAGTAGATATAATGGTCATCTGAGTTAAATTCACCCATTCCAGTCCATTTTAGCTCACTGATTTCTAAATGTCTGTGTTCACTCTTGCCATCTCCTGTTTGATCACTTCCAATTTGCCTTGATTCATGGACCTAACATTCCAGGTTCCTATGCAATATTGCTCTTTACAGCATCAGACCTTGCTTCCATCACCAGTCACATCCACAACTGGGTGTGTTTTTGCTTTGGCTCTGTCTCTTCATTCTTTCTGGAGTTATTTCTCCACTGATCTCCAGTAGCATATTGGGCACCTACCAACCTGGGGAGTTCATCTTTCAGTGTCCTATCTTTTTGCCTTTCATACTGTTCATGGGGTTCTCAAGGCAAGAATACTGAAGTGGTTTGCCATTCCCTTCTCCGGTGGACCACATACTGTCAGACCTCTCCACCACGACCCGTCTGTCTTGGGTGGCCCCATGTGGCATGGCTTAGTTTCATTGAGTTAGACAAGGTTGTGGTTCATGTGATCAGATTGGCTAGTTGCCTGTGATTGTGGTTTCAGTCTGTCTGCCCTCTGATGCCCTCTCTTAGCGCCTACTGTCTTACCTGGGTTTCTCTTACCTTGGACGTGGGATAGCTCCTTCGGCTACCACTCCTGACCTTGGACATGGGTTCCTTAACCCTCAAGAAACATTAATTCCCTAATGGCCATCCTTTGTTTTGAGTACTAAACACAGTATAGGACAGGAATGTAACAACTATTCAGTGAACAAGGAATGCATGCATTAATATATCCTATATATTTTAATTTTCAAGCCATTTTATTTTCTTTTCCCTTTTCTTAGCTGTTATTATTAAGTTGTGTGAGAAATCAGGCTTTACTGTAGTACTTGGTTTTAAGTGATGACACTTAGCAATACTTGAGGAACCACTGGATACTGCATTCAATGTTTTACTAGAGTCACTCTTTATGTTTTATGTGGTTTATGTTACGGCAACATTCAGTGAGTGAGCTGGGAATTAACTTTAGACTAGGATTAAGTTTTCCTGGACAAAGAGCTGTCATCAACAAATTGTGTCACCATAAGAACATTCCTTAACTTTGTTACTCCATTTACTCATCTAAATAAAGGGAACAGATACTAATTATATATCTGAAATGATCACTGCATGCAGTATTATAAATGCTTTATGAAATAAATCAAAATGAGTAAAATCACTCTGCAAATGTACATGAGTAACAAGAAATAACCCGTTTTATTATTTTCTTTTTGTAAATGGACTGATTTTGAGCAGTTCAGCCATTGCTTTTCTCTTTGAACATTTCTCTTCACATCTCTATTCCTATAATGATAACTTTCCTACTTTGTGAGTGAAGAATTTCTCTGGGTGTCATAGGTTGGGAGTAGTTTTCCTTGTCTGATGTTCTAATGGCTCAGCTCTGATGAAAGCTTCTTGAGGCACTCTGTGTTCACTTTTGTACCATCAAGGATTCTTTCTCTCTAATGTCCTTTCTTGTGATGCATGGCAAGAAGAACTTCCTTTTAACCAGTGTGACAATGAATAAAATAATAAACATAACTACTATCTCTATTATAATTTTTCTATCATAAGCAACTACCATTACTGAATAATTGCAGTGTTGTCAACACCACACCTACATTAATTAAATCAGATCTCATTTAGGACCTGTAAAATAAGTATCTAAAAAGGCATTTCTTCACTGTTATAGCTAAGGAAACCAAGGCTAAGTGAGATTGTATAACTCACTTATGAAGTAAAAGCAATGAGATTCAAACACAGGGCTGTCTGATAATGAAATCTACTGCCTTTCCAAAAATCATCTCAGGGCATTTCTGCTATTACTCTAAACATTAATCTGTAAATCATGAAAACAAAACAGATCTCTTTTATGATCATTTAAGAACACAAGGAATGCATTCACATTCAGAAAAGCCAAAAGTTACATGCTTATATTTACTTGCAGCCTCTGTGACAGAAGTTTTCAAAGTGTGATCTCACCAAACACTGGTGTCCTAAAAACACCACCAGTATGCTATGTTGCTAATCAAATAAGTGATTAGCCTTCCTAATTCACAGAAAAATCAGATTAATTAATACAATTCCTTTCTTTTGATATTTCCCCTATATATCTTTCTGGAACTTGCAGCATTTGCAATACTAGTGAATGATCAACTTGTTTTGTTCTTTTTATATCTACCTCTGCCCTTATATGTTTTCCACTCTTCAGAGTAACTTTTTAAAGAGAAACTCTCTTACTTAAAATCCAGCAGTAACTTCCCATTGATCTTGGGCTAAGTTCATAAACCCTAACCCATTCCTCTCTTTGCAAACTTAATTTTGCATTCCTCTTCTCCAGCCTCACTGGCCTTCTCTCAGTTTTTTGAAATCTGTTATGCTTCTCATAGCCCACGGCGTTCATACACTCTGTTTCCTCTCCTTAAAATGTCTTATTACTTACTTATTTGATTAATAACTATCTATTCTTAAGGTTTCAGTTTTAACATTCCTTTTCTCCCATGGACTGTAGCCTTCCAGGTTCCTCTGTCCGTGGGATTTCCCAGGCAAGAATACTAGAGTGGGTTGCCATTTCCTCCTCCAGGGATCTTCCCAACCCAGGGATCAAACCCATGTTTCCTGTGTCTCCTGCTTTGACAGGCGGGTTCTTTACCACTGAGCCAACTAGGAGAGTACCCAAGGGTTTTCTTAATTTATATCATTTGTTTATAACACATGACTGTAGTTTAACAACTTATAGGTTTTTTTTAAAAATCTGTCTTCCATGTTATACTATAATCTCCATGAGAACAAGGAGCACTCGTTGATGCTTATCCTTTCATTCCCGGTGCCTATATTATGCCTGGTACATAATAGGAATTCAGTACGTATTTACTGAGTAAATAAATGAGATACAGGAAAGAACAATGAAAAGATCAGCTCTATCTAATTTACATTCTTCAATAGGCCTTTTCTAGTGTCTGTGTATTTCAAGTAAAAGGACACACTTTATCTGAAAGCAGCAAAGAGAAATAGCAAATTAATGCAGGGATCATCAGTGTATTTTGAAGAAAAAGTTCTACTTGATTAACGCAAATCATCCCCATGGGTAATGAAAATGTATTTAGAAAACCTTAAGTATAAACATACATTTACACACATTGTATTTTTTAATAGGGTCCCAGACTCAGCAGAAATGCTCCAGGGTATCAAAAATTAATGAATAGAGCATTATTCAAATCAACAGAAGATTGCCAAACTGAAAGATCATACCATAAGGAGAATTTTGTAACTAATATTTGTTATGTACTTAATATTTATTTGGTTCTTTTCTGTACAATAACCTAATATTCACAAGTATAACAATTATTATCCACTTATTATAGATGAGGAATCTGAAGCTCTGATAGATTAAATAATTAGCATAGGCGCAAGAGATTCAAAATTGTTTCAAATTCCAAAGCCTATGTTCTTCTCAATATACCCTGGTGACTCTCTTGACCTCTGCATTTGCTCATTATTATTTTATACTATGGCCACTAGCTAACAGTTGATAGAGTCACAGTACTTAGGTACAAATTATAATAATTAATAAATAATGTTTTATCTCAACATTTAGTTGTGATACGAGAAGAGATATCATGCTATTGTATGTAAAGACTTTATACCATAAAAATGAAAATAATACTAAAATGAATATACATGTTTAATGCAATTCTAATTATAATTCCAGAGTTGTACATTAGTAATTTTTCTTATTATTAGAAACAAAAATAATTTAAGGTTCACTTGGAAGAGTAACTGACAACAATAACCAAGAAAAATCAAGAGATCAGTGAATAGTCACTTTGCCCTACCAGATGAGAACATTCTATCAATCTACTGTAATCAAATCAATGTGGTATTGATATAGAAATAGAGAAATACATCAGTGGAACAGAGAAAAGAATTCAGAAGCAGATGCTCGGACATACAAGAATTCACTATAATACACAGATATGATTTCAGTTGAGTGTTAGAAGAATAGTTTATTTAATATTTAGCATAAGCACAACTGGCTAGTAATTTGTAAGAATATAAATTAAAATCCTATTTCCCAATATATCAAAATAAAAAGAGTTATTAAAATCAATGGGAAATAAATGTAAAACTTCTTAAGATATGTATGAGGCTAAAAATAAAACCTAGGTATTCTTGTTCTCTAAGAAGTCTTTCACCAAAGTAAGAAACCTAAAATCTGCAAAAGGAAAACAAAATAAGTATTCCAATTTATGAAAAAATTAATAACTTTTACAAGGCAAAAATCGGAGAAGGAAATGGCAACCCACTCCAGTATTCTTGCCTGGAAAATCCCATGGACAGAGGAGCCTGGTGGGCTGCAGTCCATGGGGTCGCAAAGAGTCGGACACGACTGAAGCGACTTAGCAGCAGCAGCAGCAGGATAAGGCAAAAATGCATTAAACAAAGTGAATACATAAGAAATAAATTTGGAAATAAGAAATTAGATGACAAGAAAAGGTGAAACATCTACACCAATGCTTCTCAAAATTGAAGGAGCATTTCCTGGGGACCTTATTAATATGCAGATTCTAATACAGTAGGTCAAAGATGGGGCATTTCCAATCAACTCATAGGTGATGCTAATACTGACACTAAGAGAAAACAAGCACCCACATGGGAAAAAATAGACAGAGCATGCAAAGGCAATTTAGAAGCAAAAACTCAAATGACCAACACGTTTCAGAAGATGCTAAAATCACTAATAGTGAAATACATATAACACTGTGATAGGAGCCTTCATGCATTATTTTTTATTTGGCAAAAAAAAAGTTCTTTTATGATTAGAGGGATATACAGTAAAGGACTGCTTTCATAAAATACAGGCTTTGAATTTGAATTATCAGAACCCTTTGGGAAAGTTATTTAATAAAACTATCAAATTTTAAAATATACGTATCTTTAAAGGTCACACTGATAACTCATTGGTAAAGAAACTGCCTGCAATGCTGGAGACATGGGTTTGATCCCTGAGTTGGGAAGATCCCCTGGAGAAGGCAAGGCTACCCACTCCAGTATTCTGGCCTGGAGAATTGCATGGGCTGTATAGTCCATGGGGTTGCAAAGAGTGGACAGGACTGAATGACTTTCACTTTCACTTCAAGGTCACAGCTCCACTACTAGGAATTTGGCTTACTGTGATAAAACCAATGATATGGAAAATGTATGTACATATATGTTTGCTGCAGCACTATTTATAGAAACAATGAACAAAAAGAAAAGGGAATGTTTACATTTACTTATGTTATTAGATAAAATACAAAGCAGCTATACTTATAAATATGACCATTAAAATAATGAATTAGCGCTATACCATTTGAGATGAAATAATTTTCATAAGTTATTATTGGACAGGAAAAGCAAGATGGGACTCTAACAGGAACAAAGCCATTGTATGTGTATATATGTATATATATATTCACTAAGATGTTAATTCTTAGTTATATGTTGATGCTAATACATATTCACTATGATGTTAACTCAAGAGTTCATTCCCACTAATATACAGTTTATTCAGTGATAGGTAAAACAATCAGGGAACAAACACTAGCTATCTGTGTCAATGTTTACAAATCACCTTTCTATAATACAAACAGTCTAAATGGTTGGAGTTTGGAGGAAAGCAACTTGTAGAGGCGTAAAATAGGAAAATGATTGCACCGTCCCAAACCTATCAAAGAATAGTATAATGTCATTCACAGGAAATTGCATAAAAGGATGAATATGCACATTAAAACAGAAAAAAATAACAGAACTGTACCTATCAACCTGTAGATATCAACAAGATAGAATAAGTGAAATTAGAAAGTTGTTTACACACACACATATATAGTCTTAAAAGCAAGGGCAAAACAACTATATAGTTAATATCAATTATCAGTTACCTCAGGGATAAAGTCAGTGGGAAGATGGGATGGGAAAATAATTTCTCATTACAATAAAAAGAAATAGGCTATGCTTTTATAAAATGGATTATGCTTTCATTCTAATGAGCAAGTTGGCTATTTAAATACATTCTACACTAATTTTTGTAAGACAGATAATGATCCACCAATCCATTATCTTTTTATGATTTTCAATATTCCTGTATGGCTCTGTATCAAATGATAAATGCCTGGAGAAAGGTGATGTCCCTAACAGTTCAGTCACTCAGTTGTGTCTGACTCTTTGCAACCCCATGGACCTCAGCACACCAGGCTTCCCTGTCCATCATCAACTCCCGAAGCTTGCTCAAACTCACGACCATCGAGCTGGTGATGCCATCCAACCATCTCATCCTCTGTCATCCCCTTCTCCTCCCCCCTTCAATCTTTCCCAGCATCAGGGTTTTTTCAATGAGTCAATTCTTCACATCAGTTGGCCAAAGTATTGGAGCTTCAGCTTCAACATCAGTCCTTCCAATGAATATTCAGGACTGATTTCCTTTAGGACTGACTGGTTGGATCTCCTTGCAATCCAAGGGACTCTCAAGAGTCTTCTCCAACACCACAGTTCAAAGGCATCAATTCTTCAGTGCTCAGCTTTCTTTATGGTCCAACTCTCACATCCATACATGATTACTGGAAAAACCATAGCTTTGACTAGACAGACCTTTGTCAGCAAAGCAATGTCTCTGCTTTTTAATATGCTGTCTAGGTTGGTCATAGCTTTTCTTCCAAGGAGCAAGCATCTTTCAATTTCATGGCTGCAGTCACCATCTGCAGTGATTTTGGAGCCTCCCAAAAATAAAGTCTGTCACTGTTTCCATTGTTTTTCCATCCATTTGCCATGAAATGATGGGACTGGATGCCATGATCTTAGTGTTTTTGAATGGTGAGTTTCAAGTTAGCTTTTTCACTTTCCTCTTTCACTTTCATCAAGAGGCTCTTTAGTTCCTTTTCACTTTCTGCCATAAGGGTGATATTATCTGCATATCCAATGTCCCTATAAAATTGCCTAATTCTAAAATTAAAAAAATAATAATTTTATTCATTCTGTAAATGGTATTTTATTTGCTTATTTTATTTTCCTAAATATGAATATAAACCTATAGAACTTTTCTACTCTAGGCCAAATCACATGGAGAAACATAAGGAAATAAAAGTCAGGTGGCCTGGATTCTAGTCCTGTCTCTGCCACTGTGTGACCTTTAAATATTTCAACAAAGAAAAGGAAAAAAGGGCAGCCTAGAAGTAACTGGGATCAGCAGAAACATGACACTAAACAAATATGTCTAATTCATCATGTAATTATGCTTTGAACACAGATGTGTTCAAATAATCCTTTACAGCCCAAGAAGCCACAACCAATTGGACAGTTTGCCCAAGAAATAAAGTTATTTTTTGTCATTCTATATAACAACAATCTTTTTCTATCTCTACTTCTCAAAAACTGTCCATTGTTCTTTATTGTCTTCCTTACTGATGTGTCATTCTTCCACCCTTTGCCTTGCCTTTGCAATATCACTGTTTAGTATACACTAAACATTCATGAAATACTGAAAAACAAATAATTCAGATCACTATCACCAAGGAAAAAGAATCCATATCTTGTCATCCATATCTTTCCACTTACCCTCACCCTGGATTCCATCTACTTGTTTCTTTTTTAAAAAATAATTTATTACAGTATAATTGAAAAACAAAAAGGTACACATTTTTAACATATATAGCCTGGCCATGGGAGAAACTACACCTTACATTGGATGTTAATTCAAAGCATATAGAGACACCTGGAGAATCTTACCCCAAACCTACAAAGTATTGCCACCTAGCTGACACTGTAACTGAGTTTTCAAAAGGCCATTCCACTCTTCTATCAAGCCAGCTGCTTCAGGATGGTGGGGACAATGGTAAGACCATTGAATTTGAAGATGATGGGCCTATTGTTGCAATTCATCTACTCTGAAGTTGGTCCCTTGACCAAAAGAAATTCTGTGTGGAGTACCATGATGGTGCATAAGGCACCATCAAGTGCACATCTGGCAGTTTTTGCAGAAGCACTGTGTGTAGGGAAGGCAAATCCATATACAAAGTGTCTATTCCGGTAAGAATCAGGCAATTCCTCTTCCATGATGGAAGTGACCTAATATAATCAACCTGACATCAGGTCTGATCACCCTGAACAGTCCATGTTAGAGACTCAATGTTGGCCTCTACCACCAGCAAATTGGGCACTCAGCAGTAGCTATAATCAGGACAACCTTGGTGAGTTGAAGTACATGTTGCTGAGCCCATGATAAATTCCACCCCTGACATTATGACCATTGTTATAAGTTCACCTGGTAATGACCAGGGAAGCTGGGGAAAGAGTCCAACTGCTATCCTTAGAAGGTGCTATCCTACTCACTTGATTATTAAAATCCTTTTCTGTTGATGTCACTCATTAGTAGCACTCACATAGAACACAAATATCTTCGTGTTGTTGTTATTGTTGCTTTGCACATTCACAAAATTCTATCCACATATCTCGACCCTAGACCTCCTTGTTACTAATTTTCCAATCATGTTTCAAATCCCTACCTACCCAGACAAATCATTTTCCATAGTCAATAAATGGGAATATACTTTTGTTTCTGGCAATTTCTCCTTCTTTGAAAATTAAAAACAAAGTGACCAGATCAAAGCTCTGCACACTGGGAGGATTGCCCTTCACTAATGTTCTTCAGGGATGTCTCAGAAAGGTGCTGTACCACTATATCTGTCCACTTTCAGATGATGCCTGCATGCCATAAAAAGCCATCTGTAAATCAGGCCTGAGTTTTCTCTTACTGAGTCAACTAATCATATGGATTCCCCATGAGGCCATAGATTCAGGCTGGGTGAAAGAAAAGTATACAGCAGGAGAAGGGGCCATAGGCATTAGGGTCACTTTGTTATATAATTAATTGTGCCTTCACAGTCTGTTCAATTGTGATCTTGTACTGGGTGGGCCAAAAAGTTCATTTGGGTTTTTCTGTAGCATCTTATGAGAAACCCAAACAAAAGTTTTGGCCAGCCCAATATATGTCACTTCCATTTGATGATGGAGTACTGCTGGCCTTGTGGCTCATATACCACCTAGTTCATGATGGGCAACTTAGATAACTTGGTTGCTCATGGCCGACCATTCAGTCTCTACAAAGATTCAGTAGCAAGTCAAAAGTGGTTTCTCAAAAAAAAAAAAAAAGTAGTTATCCAGGAAGATGGCAGGACTTTGTTCCAAAATTCCAAGAATCTATTAATACTCAAGGATTCATTGACAATGGGACATATTTTTATCTGCCACTGACACTGCAAGCACCATTGGATCTCCTGTATCAGACTGTCCAAGTGGCAGAGCAGCTTTCATGACAGCCCGAATCTGTTGGAAAGCCTGCTCTTGTTCTTAAAAACTATAAGATTTCATGGAACTCAGTAAATGAGCCAGAACAGCACATCCCAATGAGGAATATGTTGTCTCAAATGGCCAAAGAGACTGACTAGGAGTTAAGCCTCTTTTTAGTAGTAATGGCTTGTGGAAGGGAAAGGAGATCAAGTCCCCATCATTTCTGTGATGACACTGAGCTGGAGAGTTGATACACTCCTGAAACAAAACAATGGAGGTATATTGTTGGCTTTGTCAGTTGCAAGTCAACTGCTTCTAGTGGTCTTTGTTAAGAGGTGTGGAGAAAAACAAAAACAAAAATATTTACCAGATCAGGTCAATAGCTGCATATCAGGTGCCAAAGTATGTGTTAATTTGTTCAAACAATAAAATCACATCTGGTACAGCAGCTGCAATTCAGTCACCACCTGAGTAAGTTTATAATAATCTACTGTCATTCTCCAAGATCCACCTGTTTTCTACAGGCCAAACAGGTGAGTTGAATGGAATGTGGTAAGAATCACTTTCAAGTCTTTGATGGTGGGACAGATCTCTACAATCCCTCCTGGAATGTGGTATTGCTTTTGTTTTCCATTTTCCCAGGAAGAGGAAGCTCTAAGTGACTTCCATTTGGCTTATCCTACCATAATACCCTCACTCCACATGTCACATAACTAGTATGGATATTCTACTAGTGCAGAGTATCTTTAATCCATGTTAGCATTCTAGAGCTGGAGAACTAGAGGACAGGTTGTGGGCCCAGTGTGTGACTGACTTAAGCTGATGCTCCGCTGAGTACCTGATATGTATAAACTTTTAATTTCACTGATGCAGCATACAAACATGTTCAGTCTCCTGGAATTATTATCAGTTCAGACTCACCATATATTAAACCCTTAAAAGTCAGATGATTTTCTTTTGCTCAATCTGTAGTTTCCTACAAGGTGATTACCTCAGGTTCAGTTCAGTTCAGTTCAGTCGCTCATTTGTGTCCAACTCTTTGTGACCCCATGGACTGCAGCACGACAGGCCTCCCTGTCCATCACCAACTCCCAGAGTTTACTCAAATTCATGTCCATTGAGTCAGTGATGTCATCCAACCATCTCATCTTCTGTCATCCCCTTCTCCTCCTGTCTTCAATCTTTCCCAGCATCAGGGTCTTTTCAAATGAGTCAGTTTGTCACATCAGGTGGCCAAAGTACTGGAGTTTCAGATTCAGCATCAGTCCTTCCAATGAATATTCAGGACTGATTTCTTTTAGGATGGACTGGTTGGATCTCCTTGCAGTCCAAGGGACTCTCAAGAGTCTTCTCCAACACCACAGTTCAAAGGCATCAATTCTTCAGCATTCAGCTTTCTTTATAGTCCAACTCTCACATCCATACATGACTACTGGAAAAACCATAGCCTTGACTAGATAAACCTTTGTTGGCAAAGTAATGTCTCTGCTTTTTAATATGCTGTCTAGTTTGGTCATACTTTTCTTCCAAGAAGCAAGCATCTTTTAATTTCATAGCTGCAATCACCATCTGCAGTGATTTTGGAGCCCCCCAAAATAAAGTCTGTCACTGTTTCCACTGTTTCTCCATCTATTTGCCATGAAGTGATGGGACCAGATGCCATAATCTTAGTTTTCTGAATGTTGAGCTTTAAACCAACTTTTTCACTTTCCTCTTTCATTTTCATCAAGAGGCTTTTTAGTTCTTCTTCATTTTCTGCCATAAGGGTGGTGTCATCTGCATATCTGAGGTTATTGATATTTCTCCCAGCAATCTTGATTCCAGTTTGTGCTTCTTCCAGCCCAGCATTTCTCATGATGTACTCTGCATATAAGTTACATAAGCAAGATGACATGTAGCCTTGATGTACTCCTTTTCCTATTTGGAACCAGTCTGTTGTTCCATGTCCAGTTCTAACTGTTGCTTCCTGACCTGCATACAGATTTCTCAAGAGGCAGGTCAGGTAGTCTGGTATTCCCATCTCTTTAAGAATTTTCCACAGTTTGTGGTGATCCACACAGTCAAAGGTTTGACATAGTCAATAAATCAGAAAGAGATTTTTTTTTTTTTTTTGAACTTTCTTGCTTTTTCGATAATCCAGTGGATGTTGGCAATTCGATCTCTTGTTCCTCTGTCTTTTCTAAAACCAGCTTGAACATCTGGAAGTTCACACTTCATGAACTGTTGAAGCCTGGCTTGGAGAATTTTGAGCATTACTTCACTAGCATTTGAGATGAGCGCAATTGTATGGTAGTGTGCATATTCCTTGGCATTGCCTTTCTTTGAGACTGGAATGAATAATGACCTTTCCCAGTGCTGTGGCCACTGCTAAGCTTTCCAAATTTGCTGGCATATTGAGTGCAGCACTTTTACAGCTCCACCCATCAACAGAAAATTGGATTAAAGCTTTACTGAGCATGGGACTGCCCATCAGAACAAGACCCATTTTCCCCCTCCGTCAATCTCTCAGATCAGAAAGCTTCCTTAAGCTTCTTATCCGTCTGCATCAGAGGGCAGACAGACTGAAATCCACAACCTCAGAAAACTAACCAATCTGATAACATGAACCACAGCCTGTCTGACTCAATGAAATTAGGAGCCATGCCATGTAGGGCCACCCAAGACTGTTGGGGCATGTTGGAGTATTCTGACAAAATGTGGTCCACTGGAGAAGGGAATGACAAACCACTTCAGTATTCTTGCCTTGAGAACTCCATGAACAATATGAAAAGGCAAAAAGATAGGACACTGAAAGATGAACTCCCCAGGTTGGTAGGTGCCCAATATGCTACTGGAGATCAGTGGAGAAATAACTCCAGAAAGAATGAAGAGACAGAGCCAAAGCAAAAACAACACCCAGTTGTTTATGTGACTGGTGATGGAAGCAAGGTCTGATGCTGTAAAGAGCAATATTGCATAGGAACCTGGAATGTTAGGTCCATGAATCAAGGCAAATTGGAAGTGAGTGATCAAACAGGAGATGACAAGAGTGAACACTGACATTTTAGAAATCAGTGAACTAAAATGGACTGGAATGGGTGAATTTAACTCAGATGACCATTATATCTACTACTGTGGGCAAGAATCCCTTAGAAGAAATGGAGTAGCCATCATAGTCAACAAGAGAGTCTGAAATGCAGTACTTGGGTGCAATCTCAAAAATGACAGAATGATCTCTGCTTGTTTCCAAGGCAAACCATTCAATATCACAGTAATCCAAGTCTATGCCCCAACCAGTAATGCTGAAGAAGCTGAAGTTGAATGGTTCTGTGAAGACCTACAAGACCTTCTAGAACTAACACCCAAAAAAGATATCCTTTTCATTATAGGGGACTGGAATGCAAAAGTAGGAAGTCAAGAAACACCTGGAGTAACAGGCAAATTTGGCCTTGGAGTACAGAATGAAGCAGGGCAAAGGCTAATAGAGTTCTGCCAAGAGAATGCACTGGTCATAGCAAACACCCTCTTCCAATAACACAAGAGAAGACTCTACACATGGACATCACCAGATGGTCAACACCGAAATCAGACTGATTATATTCTTTGCAGCCAAAGATGAAGAAGCTCTATACAGTCAGCAAAAACAAGACCAGAAGCTGACTGTGGCTCAGATCATGAACTCCTTGTTGCCAAATTCAGACTTAAATTGAAGAAAGTAGGGAAAACCACTAGACCATTCAGGTATGACCTAAATCAAATCCCTTATGATTATACAGTAGAAGTGAGAAATAGATTCAAGGGATTAGATCTGATAGACAGAGTGCCTGATGAACTATGGACAGAGGTTTGTGACATTGTACAGGAGGCAGGGATCAAGACCATCCCCAAGAAAAAGAAATGCAAAAAGGCAAAATGGCTGTCTGAGAAGGCCTTACAAATAGCTGTGAAAAGAAGAGAAGTGAAAAGCAAAGGAGAAAAGGAAAGATACACCTGTTTAAATGCAGTGTTCTACAGAATAGCAAGGAGAGATAAGAAAGTCATCCTCAGTGGTCAATGGAAAGAAATAGAGGAAAACAATAGAATGGGAAAGACTAGAGATGTCTTCAAGAAATTAGAAATACCAAGGGAACATTTCATGCAAAGATGGGCCCAATAAAGGACAGAAATGGTATGGACCTAACAGAAGCAGAAGATATTAAGAAGCGGTGGCAAGAATGCACAGAAGAACTATAGAAGAATGTTCTTCATGACCCAGATAATCATGATGGTATGATCACTCACCTAGAGGCAGACATCCTGGAGTGTGAAGTCAGTGTTCCTTAGGAAGCATCACTATGAACAAAGCTAGTGGAGGTGATGGAATTCCAGTAGAGCTGTTTCAAATCCTAAAAGATGATGCTGTGAAAGTGCTGCACTCAATATGCCAGCAAATTTGGAAAACTCGGCAGTGGCTACAGGACTGGAAAAGTCAGTTTTCATTCCAATCCCTAAGAAATTACCTCAGGGGAGGCCATTATACATGTTCTTTAGGCAAACCATGGTTATGCTTCTCAGACAAGGGTAGAAGATTTGGCTGAGATAACTCATCAGAATTTGGAGGTTTAATATCCCTCTTCACTGGAATCTGTCCATAGGCTCCCATTCCAATTTTCATGATTCTTATCCTTCCAAATTAATGCCCCTGCTTTAAAAGAAGAGACTTTACAATGTTGGGAATACAAATCATGCCATGCATCCACTAAGATAATGAGAGTCTGGATTTGGTTTTCAGCAATCTCAGACCTGATACTAAAAGGCATAAATATTTACTTCAAAGAAATCAAGGAAAGTTTCAGGTAATTTTATGTACAGCTTGAACTGAAAATTAGAAGCCCTGAGCTCACACTTTACCCCCTCATTTCCTGCAACGCAGTCAGGAACAACAAGACAATCTCATCATACTGATTAGTTTCACAAAAATGTTTTAAGGTATCAATATGTGGTCACCCAGAGCTTTACTTTTTGTAAGTATTTGATTATGATTATGCAATGGTGATATTCTTCAGATCTCCACTGCCACATAACTATCAGTGTCTAATGTCCTCTTTATCAATAAAAATAGTCATTATGCCTTAAAATCTAATCAGATTAGAAAACTAGTACTGGAAAGTCTATAATACACACACACACACACACACACACACACACACATACACCCCTATACATATAAATATACAGAGAAACAGAGACAGAAATAATAATAGAAAGATATTTATCTTAAGAAATTATCTGTGATTAAAACATCTATAACTGATATCCATCTTAACTGTAAAAATAATCTCACATAGACCTCTAGAACTCTTACCATATGGACCAAAGTTGACTTCCAGTGGGTTTCCTCTTACTGAAGGAAAGATCTGTATCTCTCACATTTTATATCCCCTATAGTACCTAAAACAGTGTTGAAAGCGAAAGTGTTACTCACACAGTAGTGTCCAACTCTTTTGGATCCCATGGACTATAGCCTGCCAGGACCCTCTGTCCATGGGAGTTCTCCAGGCAAGAATACTGGAGTGGGTCGCCATTCCCTTCTCCAGGAGATCTTCTTGACCCAGGGATTGAGCCCAGGTCTCCCATACTGCAGGCAGATCCTTTACCATTTACGCCACCAGGGAAGCCAAAAACAGTGTTGAGTATATAATAATTGAACAGATTTTTTTTATTAACAGTGTGACTACAAGATATCTTATTTAATCATGTTACTGTTAATAGAACAGAATTGCCTCCCCTCAGCATCCCATATGCCATGTCTAAAATTTTTATATACACTTTATGGAACCTTCCCCTCAAAATGGACCCTGGTGGGAGTGGATGGGGGAGAAGGAAGGAAATTTTCTAGGATGGCAGGAATCATTCCATTTGGTCTTATTACAGATTCAATGCTTATAAGATGCTGAATAGTAAAAGCTGCCTGAACCAAATGAAACAGTTTTGTTCTTTTGGTGTGTGCTAGATCCCTAAACTCATCAGTCCCAGCATCTCCTTTCTCCCATGCCAAGGCAGAAGCCTCAGTAATGAAGCTGAGCAAGCAGCATGGAGTTTTCTGTCACAAAAGGCAATTTCCGGCTCTCGCAAAGCAAATACTTTGCAAAGGTGCAGGTGTGTCTGCATTTCCCCCTTGGGATCAGCTAGGTATTTGCAATGTTACTTGAATCTCTGTCAGTCCTAGTTGTCTAAACTGTAGTAGCAACTCAGTTCACTAGAATAGGGCAACTCCACAAATTCAGAAGTTTCAGTAACCATAGAATGTTAGATGTCACTCCAAATCTCATTGTATTTAAAATTGCTTGGGAGCTTGTTAACACTGCAAATGGATAATATGACATCTTTGTGCTTAGTGGCTTCCATGGAATATTATCAATGCCATGCTGTAGATTATTGGAGCACATCTGGCATTTGAGTTTCTATCGACAAAATTGCAAGCACACCATGCACTGAGATCTCAGCTTCAATACTGGCCTCCTGGGAGAACATTTGAAAATAACCCTTCTTCCTCCCAGTGTAAAGCTCTCACTCAACTATCTAAGCTGACTTATCCCTCCAGAAAAGTTGAGAATAAAACTGAGAAATAAAAAGTTTCCAGAGGGCTTCAGCAGCTCCATGGGTAATCACACTGGTTAGTGCAAGAATACTGAGATGCCTAGGGGGGTGGTCCTCATGGTCAATATTACATCTTGGTGCCACTGGTAGTGAACAGTAGTTTCCAAAAGTGCAACACTTGTTCTTTATGCATATACACAAAGAAATGTATTTCAAAACATACTTAACACATTTATACGTTGCCCTATACATAACTATTATTTCCTCATGGACAGAAAAAATGTCACTACTAAATGAGTGTTCTCAGTTATACTCACGCAATCTTACAGAGATGTCTTAATGCTCTAAGTAATGAATTCAGTACTAAGAATATTCTAAATTGCACCACTACCTGTTATTTTGAAAAACACTTTTACATCAAGGCACTAAGCAATGCTAAGAAAAATAATGTTATGGAGTGACAAACCATAACCAATTTACCATGTGTCTAGCCATTTGGATACCAAATATAAGTCAACATTGTATTTGCCCATGTGTTGTAAAAGGCACAGGCATTTCATATCTATAATGATAATATGCCGTCTAGTCCCCTTGTGTTCTTATTAGTTCAGTGCTACTTGACTAAATATATTTAGGATTTGAAGATAGTAAATATACCCTTGTTGAAACTTGTAAATATTAAAAAATGTTATTTTTGTAGATATGTGCAGTGCCGTGCTCAGTCACTCGGTCATGTCCGACTCTTTGTGACCCCATGGACTGTAGCACACCAGGCTCCTCTGTCCATGGGGATTCTCCAGAAAGGAATAGGAATTCACTAATTCTTACTGATGAATCAGGATACAGTTAACACTTTGGTTTACATGTCTAGAATTAGGACAGATTCCCTGATGGCCCAGCTGGGAAAGAATGCAGGAGACAAAAGAGACACAGTTTCGATCCAAGTGTCAGGAAGATCCCTGGGGGATGAAAATGGCAACCTGTTCCAGTATTCTTGCCTGGAGAATCCCATGGACAGAAGAGCCTGGAGGGCTACATACAGTCCATGGGGTTGCAAAGACTTGGACATGACTGAGCTGATAAACTAGCTAGCTGATAAAATACATAGCACTGAGGCTAAGGCTAATAGAGGGATGTTTAAGACCTTCATTGTACGTTAACCAATACTAGTAGGTAAATAGAGATTTCCAAGGCAATGAAAAGTTTTTGTAATACTGTATGCAGGAGATACTAAGGCATCAGGCTCTCTATAAATGTTGGGGAATATACACATATAACTAATATAAGATATATCAGTTAAATTCTATTCAGTCACTCAGTCATGTCTGACTCTTTGCAACCCCGTGGACTGCAGCACACCAGGCTTCCCTGTCCATCACCAACTCCCAGAGTTTACTCAAATTCATGTCCATTGAGTCGGTGACACCATCCAACCATCTCATCCTCTGTCGTACCTCTTCTCCTCCTGCCTTCAATCTTTCCCAGCATCAGGGTCTTTTCCAATGAGTCAGTTCTTCGCATCAGGTGGCCAAAGTATTGGAGTTTCAGCTTCAGCATCAGTCCTTCCAATGAATATTCAGTACTGATTTCCTTTAGGATGGACTGGTTGGATCTCCTTGCAGTCCAAGGGACTCTCAAGAGTCTTCTCCAACACCACAATTTAAAAGCATCAATTCTTTGGCATTCAGCTTTCTTTATAGTCCAACTCTCACATCCATACATGACTACTGGAAAAACCATAGCTTTGACTAGATGGACCTTTGTTGGCAAAGTAATGTCTCTGCTTTGTAATATGATCTCTAAGTTGATCAAAACTTTTCTTCCAGTGAGCAAGCGCCTTTTAATTTCACGGCTGCGGTCACCATCTAGATTTTGGAGCCCCAGAAGATAGTCTGTCACTGTTTCCCCATCTATTTGTCATGAAGTGATGGGACCAGATGCCATGATCTTAGTGTGTTTCTGAATGTTGAGCTTTAAGCCAACTTCTTCACTCTCCTCTTTCATTTTCATCAAGAGGCTCTTTAGTTCTTCTTCACTTTCTGCCGTAAGGGTGGTGTCATCTGCATATCTGAGGTTATTGATATTTCTCCCGGCAATCTTGATTCCAGGTTGTGCTTCATGCAGCCTAGCGTTTCTCATGATGTACTCTGCATATAAATTAAATAAGCAGGGTGACAACATATAGCCTTGACGTACTCCTTTCCCTATTTGGAATCAGTCTGTTGTTCATGTCCAGTTCTAACTGTTGCTTCCTGACCTGCATACAGGTTTCTCAAGAGGCAGGTCAGGTGGTCTGGTATTCCCATCTCTTTCAGAATTTTCCACAGTTTGTGGTGATCCACACAGTCAAAGGCTTTGGCATAGTCAATAAAGCAGAAATAGATATTTTTCTGGAACTCTCTTGCTTTTTCAGTGATCCAGCTGATGTTGGCAATTTGATCTCTGGTTCCTCTGCCTTTTCTAAATCCAGCTTGAACATCTGGAAGTTCTTGGTTTATGTACTGTTGAAGCCTAGCTTTGAGAATTTTGAGCATTACTTTGCTAGAATGTGAGATGAGTGCAATTGTGCAGTAGTTTGAATGTTCTTTGGCATTGCCTTTCTTTGGATTGGAATGAAAACTGACCTTTTCCAGTCCTGTGGCCACTGCTGAGTTTTCCAAATTTGCTGGCATATTGAGTGCAACATTTTCACAGCATCATCTTTTAGGATTTGAAATAGCTCAACTGGAATTCCATTACCTCCACTAGCTTTGTTCATAGTGGTGCTTCCTAAGGCCCACTTGACCTCACATTCCAGGATGTCTGGCTCTAGGTGAGTGATCACACCATCGTGATTATCTGGGTCATGAAGATCTTTTTTGTACAGTTCTTCTGTGTATTCTTGCTCCCTCTTCTTAATATCTTCTGTTCTGTTAGGTCCATATCATTTCTGTCCTTTATTGTGCCCATCTTTGCATGAAATGTTCCCTTGGTATCTCTAATTTTCTTGAAGAGATCTCTAGTCTTTCCCATTCTATTGTTTTCCTCTCTTTCTTTGCACTGATCACTGAGGAAGGCTTTCTTATCTCTCCTTGCTATTCTTTGGAACTCTGCATTCAAATGGGTATATCTTTCCTTTTCTCCTTTGTTTTTTTGCTTCTCTTCTTTTCACAACTATTTGTAAGGCCTCCTCAGACAACCATTTTGCCTTTTTTGCATTTCTTTTTCTTGGGGATGGTCTTGATCCCTGCCTCCTGTACAATGTCATGAACCTCTGTCCATAGTTCTTCAGGCACTCTGTCTATAAGATATATACTTAAGATCTATACAGTTGGCTTGTATAACTCTAGTAAGTATAAATAAAGTTGTATAATTGCACACAAAATCAGCTACATATGTGAAGATAAGGTGTTTTATAAATCATTAAAGAATGGCAGTGCCTAGTTAAGAATAGAGCAGTTAAACAAGAGCCAAGAGTCCAGGAATCTGATCCTAGTTGTCTGAAAAATAGGGGTCTCAGTTCCTTTTTATTTAAATAATTTTGACACTAGCTATCCTGTATTACATGGTGTTGAGATGATCAAATTGGACAGTGTATTTCAAAGTGTTTTGAGAAACAAAGTGCTGTAAAAATGCAAGGAATTATTACACTGAATACTTAGGAGAAGTCAGATTGACTAGTGTCAAAAGTGTGACTAACAAAACTATTAATAAATTGAAAACCCCTATAGTGGTAAATATTGAACTGTCAAAAGAAAATTAAGTCTTCCAATTGAATTTAATGTCTCTGTAGTGCTCAATAGATTTCAGAGAGACAGATAGATCACCTAAATCGTCTTGAAGTGGAAAATAATATGTGCTATATAAATTTTAAATGTCATATTGTATGATTTACAAGATCAAGTAAGACTTTACTTTCAATCAATTCAGTCAGTCTTCCTAATTGATCATTTGTTGGATTTGGGTGTGCATATTACAGTGGCATAGAACAATTTGATTTATCTTATGTACGTCTGTGACCTGTGACACATAATATAGTATCAAATGATACGTTTGTTAAAATCTGACAGCATAACACAATATAAGCAGTTCATATCCCCTAATCTGAAATCAATACAGTAGAGTTCTCTACAGAGCACCAATTTCTTATATAAGAAAATGTAGCAATGGTCATTTGCTAGTAATAATTCAAAAGTATTTTAAGCAGGCTTTATACAGTTTGTTAGTAATTTAAAAACTGATTAATATTGGTAGAAATTTGACCTAGCAGACACTGAAGACAAGGATAAATTCTTGGACTTCCCTGGTGGTCTAGTGGTTAAGACTCCATGCTTCCAACACAGGGGGCCCAGGTTCAATCTCTGGTCAGGGAACTAAGATTTCACATGCCACGTGGTGTGGCCAAAAAATAAAAATAAGAATATTCTCTTGTTTATGCTATTAAATTGGAACTATGTTCATTTATTTGATCAACTATTTAAGTTTATTCCTATTTTTAATTATAATGAAAAATTTACTTTTAATAGATTATATCTAATCCCCAAAATATCTAGATTCATTTTGAAACATAAATGATATGTACAAAGAAGTTCAGATCTAGAAATGTGCATTTTATGTTAAATTCATGTATATTTTATATAAACTAGAAAGACTGAATCTTCAGTATTTAGAATAGGATGTCTCAGTCCCCAGTGGGTTATGTATTTTTTTTAAAGTTCTTGTTTCTGTTTCTACTGGGACTTTCATTTCCTGTTGTAGATAAGAAGAAATTTCTGATTGATTTAAGGTGCTGACAGTTGAATCAGTGGCTCAGTATTAAAATGGGTCAAAACAATTGTATTATTCACTTTAAAAAAATGACAGATAAACTACTGTCTGGGAAAAACTATACGGGATACAATTTATACTAACTTTTGTGGTTTATATTTATTTTCTAAAGAAGGAAAATCATTTTTATTTTACTGGTGGTTTCTCATACTTGAAATAAAACTTGTCAATATTTAATACCAAGCATTGTTTTAAAAATTGTTCTTCCCATTCTATTAACATGTGGGGCAGATCCTCCATTTGTAAGGCATCTCATGCCCTCAATAAATGAAGTATTGGGAGTGGTTAGAGACATGGAAATTCAAAGACACTCTAAGATGCACATTTTAAAACAAGATATTTAAACTTTTAATGCACCCAAAAACATGCTAATGTCCCTTTATTAGATCAAGGTATATCAAAACAAAGTTGGAATGATGGTTGTGTAGGATCTTGTCTAACCTACTGCATATACATAGAATTTAGTGTTTTTGACTGAGCTAAACCCAAAATACTGAGTTAAATATTTCTGCATATTAAACACATAATTTTAAAAATTTTACAGCTATTTGATATAAGAATTTTCTTTCCAGTTTCATTGAGAAATAATTGACATACATCACTGTATAAGTTTAATGTGTACAGTGTAGTGGTTTGATTTATATGTATTGTGGAATGATCATCATAATACCCCTAGTAAATATTCTATGGTCAAGTTCTTACTAATTTAAGTTTCAGAAATGAATGGATAGGATTCTGATTTCAAATATTTTGTGTATATGCCCAGAAGTGAGGGGGTTTCCCTGGTAGCTCAGACAGTAAAGATTCTGCCTGCAATGCAGGAGACCCAGGTTCAATCCCTGGGTCAGGAAGATACCCTGGAGAAGGGCATGGCAACCCATTTCAGTATTCTTGCTTGGAGAATTCCAAGGACAGAGGGGCCTGGCAGGCTACAGTCCATGGGATCCCAAAGAGTTAGGCACAACTGAGCAATTATATGGTAACTCTATTTTTAAATTTTTTAGAATCTCCACAGTGTTTTCCATATTGGCTGCACTGATTTACATTCCCATTAGCACTGCACAAGTATTCTCTTTCTCCACATTCTCACCAAGACTTTTTATCTCTTATTGTTTTGATAATAATCATATTAACAGGTGTGAAGTGATAGCTCATAGTTTTAATTTCTAAGGTGATTAACAATTGGAACTTGTTTTAATATCATTTGTATGTTTTCTTTGGAAAAATATCTATTTGAATCATTTGTATACATTTTAATGCATGCTTTTGCTATTGAGTTGTCTGAGTATTTTGGATATTAATCTTCTGTCAGATACATAGTATGCAGATATTTCTTTCATTCTTCAGGTTGTGCTTTCATTTTTTTGATTGTTTCTTTTTCTGTATATAAATTTTAAATTTGATTTAGGCTTTTTCTCTGTTTTCTTTATTTTGGCTGCACTGTGTTTCATGTAGGATCTTAGTTCACTGACCAGGGATTGAACCCACTGGACCACCAGGGAAGTCCTCCCCTATGTTTTCTTATAGGAGTTTTACAGAATCAGGAGCTAAGGGGTCTTTTTAATCCACTGCAGTTTAATTTTTGTGAGTGGTGGAAGACAGGGATCTAATTTTATCATTTGCATGGGGAAATCCAGTTTTCACAATACAATTTACTAAAGATAATCCTTTCCTCATTGAGTATTCTGGGTTCAATTGTCAATTAGTTGACAGTATATGCTTGGGTTTATTTCTGCATTCTTGATTCTGTTCTATTGCTCTGTGTGTTTGTCTTTATGTCAGTGCCATATTGTTTTTATTATTATAGCTATGTAACATAGTTTGAAATCAGGGAGTGTGATGCTTCCAGCTCTGTTCTTCTCTCTCAGAATTGCTTTGGCCATTCATGATCTTTTGTGATTACATATGAATTTTAGGATTATTTTTCAATTTCTGCGGAAAATGACATTGGATTCATGATAGGGATTGCATTGAACCTATAGATGGCTTTGAGTACTATTAACATTTAAAAAGTCTTAACTCTTTCCAACATGAACATGGGGTCTTTCAATTTGCTTGCCTCTTCATTTTATTTCATCAGTGTCTCATAGTTCTCAACGTATGGGTCTTTCAACTCCTTAGTTAAATTTCTTTCTAAGATTTTTAATGATCTTGATGCTAAGTGGGACTGTGTTCCTTCATTTTACAAATAGCTCATTGCTAATGTGTAGAAATGCAACTGATCTGAATGTTGATTTTGTATTTTCAACTTTACAGAGTTCATTTATTAGTTCTGATAGCTTTTTGAAAGAGGTTTTAGAATTTTCTATGTGTAAGATCATGTCATCTACAAGCAAAGACAATTTTACTTTAACTTTCCTATTTAAATGTCTCTATTTCTTTTTCTTGACTAATTGCTCTGGTTAAGACTTCCAGCACTATTTGAATAGCAATAGTGAGAGTGGGCACCCTATCCTTGCTTCCTGATCTTAAAGGAAAAATTTTAAATCTTTCACTACTGAGAATGAGTAACAAGAGAATTTCAGAAAACATCTACTTCTGCTTCATTGACTACACTAAAGCTTTTGACTGTGTGGATCACAACAAACTGTGGAAAATTCTTCAAGAGATGGGAATACCAGACCACCTTACCTGCCTCCTGAGAAACCTGCATATGCAGAACAAGAAGCAACAGTTAGAACTGGACATGGAACAACAGACTGGTTCCAAATTGGGAAAGGAGAACATCAAGGCTGTATATTGTCACCCTGCTTATTTAACTTATATGCAGAGTACATCATGCTAAATGCTGGGCTGGATGAAGCACAAGCTGGAATCAAGATTGCCAGAAGTATCAATAACCTCAGATATGCAGATGACACCATCGTTATGGCAGGAAGCAAATAGGAACTAAAGAGTCTCTTGGTGAAAGTGAAAGAGGAGAGTGAAAAAGTTGGCTTAAAACTCAACATTCAGAAAACTAAGATCACGACATCCAGTTCCATCACTTCATGGCAAATAGATGGGGAAACAATGGAAACAGTGTCAGACTTTATTTTCTTGGGCTCCAAAATCACTGCAGATGGTGACTGAAGCCATGAAATTAAAAGACACTTGCTCATTGGAAGAAAATCTATGATAAACTGAGAAAATGTGTTAAAAAAACAGGGACACTACTTTGCCAACAAAGGTCCGTTTAGTCAAATCTGTGGTTTTTCCAACAGTCATGTGTGGATGTGAGAGTTGGACTATAAAGAAAGCTGAGCACTGAAGAATTGATGCTTTTGAACTGTGGTGTTGGAGAAGACTCTTGAGACTACAAGGAGATCAAACCAGTCAATTCTCAAGAAAATCAGTCCTGAATATTCATTGGAAGAACTGATGCTGAAGCTGAAGTGCCAATACTTTGGCCACCTGATGCGAAGAGCTGACTCATTAGGAAAGACCCTGCTGCTGGGAAATACTGAGGCCAGGAGGAGAAGGGGACAATAGAGGATAAGATGGTTGGATGCCATCACTGACTCAATGGACATGAATTTGAGCAAACTCCACAAAATAGTGAACGGTAGTGAAGCCTGGCATGCTGCAGTCCATAGGGCTGCAAAGAGCCAGACACGACTGAGCAACTGAACAACAACTGACAACAATGTTGACTTTGGACTTGTCATACATAGCCTTTATTGTGTTGAAGTGTATTCCTTTATACCCAATTTGTTGAGCACATTTTATCAAAAATGATATTATATTCTGTCAAATGCTTTGTCTGCATCTTTTGTGATGATCATAAGATTGGTATATTTTATCTCGCTGATGTAATGTATCACATTTATTTTTGTGTTTAAAAATCTTTGCATCTCAGGGTTAAGTCTAAATTGATCATGCTGTAGGATCCTTTTAATGGGTTACTTAGTTTGGTGTGCTAGTGTTAAGAATTTTTGAATTGGTATTGATCAGAGATACTGGCATGTACTTGGCTTCCTTTTTGTTAGTGTCTTTATCTGACCTTGGTATGAGGATAATACTGGCCTCATAAAATTATTCTGAAAGTGTTCTTTTCAATTTCTTAAGAAAAAGTTTGAGAAAGACTGGTGTTAATTCTTATTTAAACGTTGGGTTGAATTCACCTGTGAAGCCATTTAGTCCTGTGGTTTTCTCTGTTGGGAAGTTTTTTTTTTTCTTTATTAATTCAATCCCCTAATTATTCTTCTGTTCAGATTTTATATTTCTTGATGATTAAATCTTGGTAGGTTGGAGGATTCTAGGAATTTGTCAACATATAATTGCTTTTAGTAGTCTCTTATGATCCTTTGTATTTCAAGGTATCAGTTAATAAAGTCTCCAATTTCATTTATAGCTTTATTTGTTTGAGTCCTCTCTTTTTTTGTGCACATCTATTAACTGTTTCTGAAGTTTGTTTATTTTTTCAAAAAACTCGGTTTTACTGATGTGTTCTATTATTTTTCTGGTTGCTATTTTGTTTATTATTGCTCTGATCTTTGTTATGTCCTTCCTTTTCCTAACTTGGGCTTTGTTCTTTGTCTAGTGCTCTGAGGTATAAAGCTGTAATTTATTTAAAATCATTTTTAAACTTTATGTAGGAATTTATCACTGTAATCTTCCCTCTTTGAACAACTTTTGTTGCATCTCATATATTTTGGTAGCTTATGTTTCCATTTTCATTTGTTTTAAGATTTAAAAAATTTCCCCTTTGATTTCTTCACTGATCCATTGGTTATTGAGGAGTGTGTTGTTTAATTTCCACATGTGCATGAATTGTCTTGTTTTCCTTCTGTTATTGATATCTAGTTTCACATCACTGCAGTTAGAAAAGATACTTTGTATTAGTTAAAACTTCTTAAATTTGCTAGGCTTTGTTTTGTGACCTTACATAGGTTCCATACTGAAGAGTGTTCTGTGTGCCCTTGAAAATGTATATTCTACTGCTGTTGGCTAGAGTGTTCTGATAATGTACATTTAGTCTCAAGTAAAATTCTAGTCTGCTGTTTCCTTAATGGTTTTCTGTCTGCATGATCTATCCATTGTTGAAAGTTGGTTATTGAAGAGCAAAGTTATTATTATATTGTTATCTATTTCTCACTTCAGATCTGTAAGTATCTGTAATATATTTTGGTACTCTGGTGTTGGGTGCATATATATTTACAATTGTATCATCTTGATGAATTTGCCCTTTTTCAATATACGATGGCATTTCCCCCCCTTGTTACAGCTTTTGACTTAAGTCTATTTTGTCTATAAATACAGCTACTCCTGCTTTCTTTTGTTTCCATTTGTGTGGAATATTTCCTTCCACTCCTTCACTTTGATCCCATGAGTGTTCTTAAAGCTAAAGTCTCTTGTAAGTAGCACATAGTTGAGTCTTATTTTTTTATGCATTCAACAACTCTACACCTTTTTATTGGATAGTTAAACCATTTACAGCTTCAGTAATTTTTGATAAGTAAGAACTTGCTGATGCCATCTTATTAATATTGTTTTCTGACTGTTTAGTAGGTCATTTGTTTCTTCCTTCCTGTCTTGCTGTCTTTCTTTGTGAACTAATAATTTCCACTGTAGTGTGCTTTGATTTCCTTCACTTTATCTTTTGTGTATCTACTATAGGTTTTGCTTTGTGATTACCAAGATGCCTTAATAAAATGTCTTACACTTAAAACAGTCTGCTTTAAGTTGATAATAGCTTAACTTCAATAGCATGCAAACACTCTACCCTTTTACTTCTCCTCCCACATTTTTGATATCCTAATTTATATTTTTATATAGTGTTGTAGTTGTTGTTCAGTTGTCCAGTCATGTCCAACTCTCTGTGACCCCATGGACTACAGCATGCCAGGCCTCTCACCATCTCTCGAAGTTTGCTGAAGTTCATATCCATTGTATCAGTGATGCCATCCATCCATTTCATCCTCTGATGCCCTCTTCTCCTCCTGTCCTCAATCTTTCCCAGCATCAGGGACTTTTTCAGTGAGTCAGCTGTTCGCATCAGATGACCAAATACTGGAGTTTCAGCTTCAGCATCAGTCCTTCCAATGAGTATTCAGGGTTGATTTCCCTTAAGATTGACTGGTTTGATCTCCTTGCTGTCCAAGGGACTCTCAGGAGTCTTCTCCAGCACCACAGTTCAAAGGCATCAATTCTTCGCACTCTGCCTTCTTTATGGTCCAGTTCTCACAACCATACATGACCACTGGGAAGACCATAGCCTTGACTATATACAGACCTTTGACATCAGAGTAATATCTCTGCTTTTCAACATACTGTCTAGGTTTATATAGTCTACCCATTAACAAATTAATTTAGCTATACTATTTTAATACTTTTGTCCTTTAGCCTTTATACCCAGTTAAGTGATTACACAATACCATATTACAATAATGGTGTAATCTGAATTTGACTCTATACTTACCTTTACCAGTATGTTTTATATTTTCACTTTTTCATGTTATCAAATAGTGTCATTTCATTTTAGTTTAAGAACATCTTTCAGTATTTTTTGTAACTCAGGTCTAGTGGTGATTAACTTCCTCATCTTTTACTTGCCTGAGAATGTGTGTTTCTCCTTTATTTATAAAGAACAATTTTGACATATCAAGTATTTTGTGTTGGTAGTTTTTTTTTTTCCTTTCAGCCTTTAGAATATATCATCCTTCTTTCTTCTGGTTCTTGAATATAAGCCTGAGTCAGGATGACTTGGTGGGATTTTTAAACCACAAATTGCTAGGCCCCACCACCACACAATGTTATTTAGGTTCTTAATTAGGTTCCTAATGTTATTAGGGTCTTAATTGTTCCATCTCCTGTGAATTTGTAGTGAGACAGGGAGCTTGAGATGGGTCTAAATAATGTTTATGTCTAACAACTTTCCAGGTGATGCTACTGCTGCTGGTCCACACTTTGAGATCCACTTCTTTAAGTCTGTCAGAAATTTCTTGCCTAGCAAAGTGAAGTGAAGTTGCTCAGTCGCATCTGACTCTTTGCGACCCCATGGACTGTAGCCTACCAGGTTCCTCCATCCATGGGATTTTCCAGACAAGAGTACTGGAGTGGGTTGCCATTTCCTTCTCCAGAGGATCTTCCCGACCCAGGGATCGAACCCAGGTCTCCCTCATTGTAGGCAGACGCTTTACCGTCTGAGCCACCAGGGAAATCCTAGCAAAGTAATGTTGGTTATTCTGGTTTCAAATCTAAATTACTAGTTGTTAACCTCTCTCTGAATTCTCACCTTCAGTTATTAGTGATTCCTCTAATATTTCCCCAATTTTTTCTAAGGTAAAAGCACAGATCTGTGCTTGTTATAGTACAAGATATCAAGTTTTTTCCTCTGATTCAGCACATTTAGTGTTGGGCCCAGGAATTTGTATTTTTAAAAAAGGCTTTAAGTGCTTTTCTTCAATAAGTTTAAAAACATGAAGAAAATTTCAGCTTATTTTGAGAATAAAGTAATTACCCTAACTAAGCAATGAACATTTAATCTATGATGAAAACCATTTTCTGGCTTCTTCCTCTTCCTCTACAGGAGGAATTCTTAACCTCTTATCATGCCATTCATCTCTTTGACAATTTGGTGAAGCCAAGAGATCCCTTCACAGAATAATACTTTAAAATTCATATAAGAAAATACAAAAGATTACAAAGAAAACCAAATGTACTCAACAGTTTTCAAAATATTTAAAAACAAACATGTTTTATGGCAATATATTCATTATATGCATTAAATAAAATACCTAGCAGTGGGTCCAATAACTACCACAACTTCAAAGTAATGATGAACATAATGATTTCAGTGATACTGAATAAGCTTTAATGTTATATAATATTTATGATTTATATTGAGGAGCAAGTTGAGATTCTGATAATACCACTTTGGGCTGTTGGCAACACTCATAACCTGAGGAAATGCTAAATATCAATGAGAGGTTAGTGAAAATAAAATGTAATTTTTGTAACCCAAGTTCAAGGACTTCTTGACCCTGATTTTAAGAAATTTTTCCTTACAATTTTCTCCCTGAAATCTTTCAAACATGTCTTTATAGAAAGGTAGGGCTAGATGAAGTTTGTGGGATTTAGAGGAGAGATTGGGTTCCAGTTCCAGTTTAGTCGCTCAGTCGTGTCTGACTCTTTGTGACACCATGAACCGCAGCATGCCAGGCCTCCCTGTTCCATCACCAACTCCCAGAGTCCACCCAAACCCATGTCCATTGAGTTGGTGATGCCATCCAACTATCTCATCCTCTGTCATCCCCTTCTCCTGCCCTCAATCTTTCCCAGCATCAGGGTCTTTTCCAATGGGTCAGCTCTTCACATCAGGTGGCTAAAGTACTGGAGTTTCAGCTTCAGCATCAGTCCTTCCAATGAACACCCAGGACTGATCTCCTTTAGGATGGACTGGTTGGATTTCCTTGCAGTCCAAGGGACTCTCAAGTCTTCTCCAACACCACAGTTCAAAAGCATCAATTCTTATGCACTCAGCTTTCTTTATAGTCCAACTCTCACATCCATACATGACCACTGGAAAAACCATAGCCTTGACTAGACAGACCTTTGTTGGCAAAGTAATGTCTCTGCTTTTTAATACGCTATCTAGGTTGGTCATAACTTTCCTTCCAAGGAGTAAGCGTCTTTTAAGTTCATGGCTGCAATCACCATCTGCAGTGATTTTGGAGCATATTCACTTAGAAAGGGTTTTGTAGGACTGTATCCAACAGTGTTCAAATGACTGATAATTTTCCTGTTTGTGGAGTTCTAACTGGGTGTTTCTGGGGCCCAGCCAGATAGAGAAAGAAGAGTCTTAATTGGTATCAAGAATGACTAGCACCACTGCTTTCTTTTACCAGTTGACTCTGCCTGAATTTCTTTTAGAAGTTTTGCAAACTTATCCCTGCATGTCATCTTATTTTTCTGGGCCTATCTTTTTCAGAACCTTGACAGCAATGTTGTTTATGTGATAGTGTAGCTTAGATTGTGGGCTGTCCTCTTGGCTTACATTCTTCTACACCTTTGAGGGCAAATAAGTCCTAGCTGGATTGTTAGTGTTTGAAATACATAGGCAGGTATCACTAAACACAACTCAGGTGATCTTCTAGCCCATTCCTAGTCTGCAAAAGGAAAAATTTGAGGGTAGCTGAGATGAACCTTGGCTTTTTCGTTGGCTCAGCAGGTAAAGAATTTGCCTGCAATGCAGGAGACACAGGAGATGCGGGTTCAATCCCTGGGTCAGGAAGATCCCCTGGAGGACGTTATGGAAACCCACTCCAGTATTCTTGCCTGGAGGGCTACAGCCCAAAGTGTCACAAAGAGTCAGACATGAGTGAGTGGCTACATACACACACACATGAGATGAACCTGGAATTTTCTCTTTTTCACTCTCTTTATCCATGGAGCAATGCACTTAATTTTAGTCACAAATAAAATATAGAAAACATAAAATGAAGGAAATGACCTAACATGTCCTATATTGCAATCATTTTTTAAGTGTAATAATCCCTGGGTATTTAGGGGGGGTTAGTTCCAGGACCCACTGCAGATAAAGTCCACAGATACTCAGGCTTCATTGTTGATCCTTCATATTCATAGGTTCCACATCCACAGATACAGAGGGCTGACTGCATGCAAAAAAGGAGAGAATCATGATTATGAGCAACTGCCCCTGCTGTTGTTCTCCTTATTCATAACAGTACTCCTACACAAGGTACTTGTTTGAATAAGAAAAATATTCAAAGGACACTTTCCTGAGGTTATTTACCATAAATAATGCTTTACATGTTATATTGTATCAGTTAGGCAGAGAAATCACTCTTACAGAGATAAGCAAACTTATTTTTTATATGCTACCCCCCCCAATATAAGTAGATTGCTATGTCAAGAACATCTTGGACAGGGATATGTTAAACTTGGACCAAGGAGTTCATTTTTTTTTTTAACTATAAAAATAGAATATTCATTCTTTTCTACTAAGAGCCTGGCTGGGCAGTAATCCGAATAGAAACTGTCAACAAATGTTGCTCTGTAACATTTTACAAAACTCAGTTGCCATGGCAACTGGATCCCTATGGACAAGAAAGAAAGAAACATATGGTTGGGTAACAGTCTTACTTCAAGAAGCCTAAAACCTATTTACAGGGTCATCATTCTTTCTGAGAGAAGTAACATACTTAAAACCAAAGGTATCTTTAATCAAATATTCCAATGAACTGTTGAAAATGTTACTTTTTACATATATGAAAAAATAACAGGAACAAAAGCGTTGAGCTTTAAAATTTTCAGGATGTTTCATTTTCAGAAATCAATAGAAACCAAGGAAAAGTTTATATGCAATCAAAAGTGCATTGAATTTTACCTATTTATTCTTCCTCTATATTTAAAAGTATTCAAGTGATATTTATGAAGTACCTACTTTGTGCATTAGAAGATAGTAGGCTTGTTGGTTCACAACAATGTTCTTGTTATTCAGTTGCTTATGAGTTATTGGAGCAGATAACTGCATAAACAAATAACCACTGGAAAGTGAATAATATAAAACTATAATTAACATAGTAAAGTCATAAATAGCATTACAGGAGCATAGAGAACTTAATTAGGTGATCTTTTAGGAAATGGCAACCCACTCCAGTATTCTTGCCTGGAAAATCCCATGGACAGAGGAGCCTGGTAGACTACAGTCCATGGGGTCGCAGAGAGTCAGACACGACTGAGCGATTTCACTTTCACTTTCTCTATAGTTCCATTGAACTTTGTCAGTTCCATGAGTAACATAGTTATTACATTGTATTACAGTGCCTTACACATAATGCTTGGCTAGCAAATATACATTGTTTACTAACCATTTCGTTGATCTTTATATATATATGTATATATGTGTGTGTATATATATGTATATATGTTTGCCCACTAGATTATAATCAAATTATACTCTAGATTATGGCAGTTAGAGCCTAGCATTGTGCCTAAATACATCATAAAGTGAAAGTGAAGTTGCTTAGTTGTGTCCGACTCTTTGCGACCCCATGGACTGTAGCCTACCAGGCTCCTCCGTCCATGGGATTTTCCAGGCAAGAATACTGGAGTGGGGTGCCATTTCCTTCTCCAGGAGATCTTCCCAACCCAGGGATTGAACCCGGGTCTCCCGCATTGTAGGCAGACACTTTACCGTCTGAGCCACCAGGGAAGTCCCTATTCAATCTCACTACTTCCTATCAAAGTTTTCACCCTTTTGGATATTCAAAGAGTAGTAAAAAATTATCCCTTTAATAAAAAGTCTAGAGGCTTTACCATCCATTAACTATAGATAATATACTATGATATAGATAATAATAAAATGTTTGATTTCTATAGGGAGAATCGTAAGAAGAGCAATAATTTTTACTAATTAATGTCAAAATCAGGAATGAAACACAAGTATTTCCCTTTCCACTCCTATTACTAATATTAAACTATCCTTGTCATCTAAAATCCAAATTTTGTTCGCAAAACCTTGAGTCTTAGTTTCCTCCTATGCAAAATGGGGGTTTGAACTAGTGATCACTAATGTTCTGTACAACTCTGATAGACTGTGATTTTCAGTTTAAACTGACAAATTTTGCAGGAGAAAAACATGTAAAATTTACCATCTATTTATGAGTCATTAATAAAACTTAGTATTTAGTATACCATTCTTTTTAAAGCATGATAACTGGAATATAGCTGGGTTCTGTTTTAACATTGTGGTATCTATAAAGAAAGGTTTTGCTAAATAAAAGTATAAACAGGTTTTGGGGGTAATAAGACTATTTAGATTAGCACTGTCCAATAGAATCCACCTCTCTAAACACATATACAACTTTACACTCACACATGTATATGTGTTTCTTTGACCAATAAACTCATCCAGTTTTCAAGTTTCAATGCAAATGTTACTTGCTCTGTGTATAGTAGCCCTATCCTGTAGAACTTTCTGTGACAAAGGCAATGTTCTATGTACTGTAAAATACAGTAAACACTAGCCACATGTGACTGTTGAGCACCAGAAGTGCAGTTAGTGCAAATGAGGAACTGAATGCTAATCTTACTAATCTTAATATGAATAACCACATGAGGCAAACATTGGATAGCTCAATTTTAGACTATTCAAAAGAAGAAATGTTTCAATGACCTTAAATATTTCCCTTCACAAGGAAATGCTAATTATGAATCATTAACTATTCATCACATCAGTCAGAAAAGTGTAAATAGTATATGAATTACTTCCTACACTTGAAAATAATAAAATTGCATTACTTTAAAATTATTTAGAATTCATAATTTTTACTATTTAATCATTGTTTTCCTCTATTTCAAGAAAATGATAATTCTTTATCCTGGGTTTTACTTGATGGTTTTAAATACATTATTATATCCTGATTTTCATATGATATTCACAAAGCCTAGAAGTATAGATAAGTAAAATATTTTCTTGATTCTACATATGAGGAAATTGAGAATCAGGAAGAGTGGTTCAGGAAAATAGGACTTCAATTTGCAGAGCTACAATCACAATCTAGGGCCTCTAATTTCTAAAACACAGCCTTTTTTTCCATTACAATCTAAGTTAAAATAGTCAGTATGTCAGTAAAACTCCACTTAAAATGCATGAGGCCCTTTTTGTTATTAAATTCCCAACAAAGATAGTTAATTTGCCACATTAATCAGTAATTACAAAACTGAGCTTCTCAAGAAGAAAATAAAAAAGGAGAGAGAATGGGAACAAGAATGAGAGAGTAATTTTAAACCATTTTAGCAGATTTTTTTTCTAAAGTCATGAATGAGATTGTTTAGACAGAGCAGAACAGTACACTAATATCTCTGTTATTTGATTTAGATGGTACTGTATTTTTAAAGTGTAGTTTCGGATTGGCAGTAAGAATACTACAGGAAGAACTTATATTTTGTAGTTGAGAGTTTACAAGCATTTAGATAGGATTTAATACAAGGTAGTGTTGCCTGTTGTGTTCACTTTCTTGGGAGGTGTGGAGGGTAGAAAAGAAATACAGTGTTGAGTAGGTCACAAGTATGTGTTTGACCAATTTAAATTCCATGTGGATGACACACTACATAAATCTAATTTTCTTTTATTCATACAAATGTTTCTTTCACTGACAGTTATAAAGCTCTGCATTATTATTCACCTATGGAGTGTTCCCCAAGGAAGTCGCTTCCACAAAATGTGGTACCATGGTCTCCCTAGATAGACCAAAGTGACAGATGTGTCTGTGCCCACCTTCTGCTCCTGGAAGACTTTTAGAATGTTAGAATGCTCAGTTACTTCAGTCATGTCCGACTCTTTGCGACCCCATGAACTGTAGCCCACCAGGCTCCTCTGTCCATGGGATTTCCCAGGCAAGAATACTGGAGTGGGTTGCCATTTCCTCCTCCAGGGGATCTTCCCAACCCAGGGATTGAACCCACATCTCCTGTGTCTCCTGCATTGGCACCGCCAAGCCACCTGGGAAGACTTTTGAAGGTGATGTTAATTCCTTACTTTTAATATAGGAATAGCATATGAATATAATTGGCATTTTAGAAAAGTACAGTTTTCTACAATTACTGATAGAAAATTCTGGAAGGACACATGGATAAACTTCTACAAAACTGTGGAGATGCAATTTCCAAAGTAGTTAATTAATAAGACCCCAACTCCATCTTTAGAAGTACACTGATTAAAAATATATCTGCTAAAATGTTTGGATAAGGCATGATTACAAACAAGGTATGAAAAATAAATGTAACCTAAGTCACTGGCATTAATTTTATAACTATTCTTTCTCTACTTTTGCCTGAAATTCTTCGAAAATGCCACAAATTTATAGTCTGAATGTTCAATGTCTTTGGGGACTGATAAGAGTCTCATGACACTTATTGTTCTGCAAAATGAAGATTCTAATACATTCCTGCATGCTTTCTATGGGGACTAAATGCTAAACACGTTGTAGGTTCTTATTAGTGGTCATTTATAAGAGTAGCTCTACAGAAGTAGGTTTCATGAAGAGAACCTCAGTAGTAAAAATACGCTGTTATATAGCATAGCATATAAACTAGGGCATTGACTTAGCACAGTTTTTGGAGGCATGCTTTGCTGAATGTTCAAATATTTTTTATCATATGTTTCATTGAAATCATTCCACAGGATTTCACTTACTGCCATTAGTGTGCCAACAGATTTATTTTGTTCATTTTTATAATTGCTTGTGGAATCATTGTTTGGGTTAGACTTCTATGCTCTCTTTAATCTTCAGCCCAAATGATTGTGCTCCTTTGTAAAATCCAGAAGCATTGGAAAAATGCTGGAAAACAAGTCCCAGTAAGCTACATAGAAAATCCCATTTCCCTTGTGTCCCATGTAGATATGGTACAAGACAAAATACTTTTCAGTCTTGCATTTACTATTCAGTGTGACTGTTTTTATTTTTACTTTTTTTTCATTATGAGGCAGTACAATGCAGAATCAATCAAGTTCAGGTTCTAGTCCCTGGCTCCTTGTACCTTTTTAGATTTATGACCTTGGCAAGTGGTATAATCTTTCTTGGACCTCAGTTAAAATGGAGAGAATAACAATACCTATCTCATAATGTTGTTGCAAAGACAAATGAATATATGCACACGAATATCTTAGCATAGAACCTGTCATTGGACAAATGGTAGTTGTTTTAACTTAATGGAAAGCAAACAATGAAGTTTTTATGTTGTGATTTGCTTTTGTACAGTATTTCAAGGAGTAATCCTTTTCACTCAGTCAGCTTTCAGTGGTTACTTGCAATACTTCAAAAATTTTAAGTGTCACAGAAGTATAGAAAGATGAGTAAGGCTTTCTGTTTCCTCTGCCTATAAAGTTCTTCCTCCAGATGGTTGCCTATCTAGCTTTCTCACATCTCAAATACTTTATCAGCGTTCACTTTATTGAGGCTTGTTTTGATTATGGCATTTAAAATATCAGCATTCTCTTCTAATTTCATGCTTTATTTTTCTTTAAAAGATTTATCACCATTTAACATGCACAGATTTTATTTATTTATTGTATGTTTCTCCCCCCAGAAACAAGGTTTTTCTTAGGTTTTGCATAGCTGCATTCCCAAGGAACTTCCTTGGTGGCTCAGATGGTAAAGAATCCACCTGCAATGCAGGAGACTTGGTTCTATCCCTGGGTTGGGGGAAAATCCCCTGGAGGAGGGTATGGCAACCCACTCCAGTATTCTTGCTTGGAGAATCCCATGGACAGAGGAGCCTGGCAGGCTATAGTCCATAGGACTATAGTCCATATAGTCTATAGGGTCGCAAAGAGTCAGACTCGACTGAGCAACTAAGCATGACCAAGACCTAGATCAGTGCCCAAATGTATGTCCTCACCCTTCCTTCTCTGTATGGCCTACTGACTTTATTCATCTCCAGTGTTTTAGCTTATAAGATTAGGCCTGGCTTAATGGATTACTGTACTATGGAACAAAAGTATTAATAATACTAAAACACTTACAGAATTCTGCACTAATAGCTACATTATTGTATTCAAGCCTTGCATATCAAATACTAATCTTTTGTTTTATCAAAAACATTTCAACATTTTATTATCTTAATAAAGAAACAGAGTTGTACCTGAGAATAATATTGGGCTTTCTTGACATAATAGTGCCTAATTATAACCATACAAATAAATGCACAATTTTGTTATTATAATTAAATAGTATAGAATTCCCCCAATTTCTAAGGGAGAAAAAAAGTACTTTCTTTTTAGTGTTAACTGCTGGATGTTTTTTTTTTATTACCTTCCTCTTTCATTTGTTGTAATTTGCTGTTTTAATTATCATAGGCCAGAAATACGTGTGCTGTCCTGGCATACTGTGTACCACTCAACTCTTCCTTAAAGACTGATAACACCATAACCAAATTTGAGAACTTCTATTCTTCTGTAACAGTCTTTTTCCAACTTAAAAGCCTTTTCTTTATCTGTCTTCTTGCCAATGAACAATTATGTGCTTGCTAAAAAGCCAGGTGGCTATCATTTATATTTTGAGCTGTCTTGAAGGGAGCCAATATGGTCTTTGGCAGAAAGTAAGAGTAGACTGAAGACCCACTGAATCGCCAAAATTTCCTGGGTTACTTTTAGTTACTTGTTTCAGAAAGATAACATCTGAAGTTAGTCATTCTAATAATTACCAAGGCATAATTATATTTGAACCTAAAATTGAAAGAATATTTAAGAAAATATTAAAATGGCATTGCCAGTTACCATTATTAATCTTTAGACACAGATTGGGTTTTGTATCACGTATATATAGATAGTGAACTATAAATTGTTTACATGGCTTAGAGTGAAATGATGATTGAAATAAATTGTATCCTTGGTTTTGAGAATATTCAAATATTTTTCTGTCAATAAATGGCTCTTGTGGTCATGTGTATTGATCTTTTCCCAGTAGCATGTCCTCTTGTGGAGTCATTCAGAATGGTCTGTTTTCTATCATCAACAATTACATCAAGATCATATCAAAATCTGGCTTACAAAGGTAAATGCATTTTCAAGGCACAAATACCTTCTCTCTTGATAGGTGCTCTGATCGCATCAGTTTACTGTGCATCTAAACTTCTCTCAGAATATTCAAGGAAGCCTGCAAAGTTAGAACATGTTGTGATTTCTCTATAAGAACTCCTTTGTCATGCTTCCTACCCAGAATTTTTCTGCATTATACAATTTAGCTAGCCTAAAATATTACACTATTTTCTTGTCACAAGTGCCCCAAATGTGTTTTAGTGTGAAAGTGCTGCATGTAGAATATTTAGAACATTCACTTTTTAGAATCAGAGTTAGGTAGATATTTAAATGGAGAAATAAAATTGTTCTGTATATATGTAAGTCAATTTAGATGTGAAGTGTTCATTCTTGAGAATACTGTCTGCTGTCTTCTTAAAAAAAAATATCCTTCAATAGCTTTCAAACAGTTCTCAAATAATAGCAAAATAAAGACAACTTTCTCCCCACTTTCTCTGACATGCATGACAGAACAAGTTATTTCCTTGATAAATGTAGTGCAATCCATTTGTGTCTAAATCTTTACTTTTCATGCCACATGTGAAATATGTTACCTTCTATCGTTTGCCTTTTGAATCACAAATTGGGATCATTGGTTGAATTAATTTCCTTTCAAATATCATTAATCTACACAAAAAAGAGTCAGATGTGGACAGCTTATCAACTTTACACCAGCATGACTGCATTTATTTATTCACTCACAAAGCTCTATAAGGACACTTGTCTACTGTTACTTCAAATATGCAGCAAAGAACAGCTCCAAATGCACACATCACCAGAAGTTTTGAGAACATAATGAGGGGTGATCCTTACTTGTCTTTAACAAAGAACCACTGAACTGAATATACTTTGTTTACAAGAGCATGCTTACAAGAGCGGGAGACTATGAGTGATTATCAGCATATAAGTACGCAGGTAAGACCTGCATTGCAGGAGACACAGATTCGATCCCCGATCCAGGAAGATTCCACATGCCATGGAGCCACCACAAATATTGAGCTGTCTAGAGCCCACATGTCACAGCTACAGAAGCCCATGTACCTAGTGCCTGCGCTCTGCAATGAGACAAATTGTCACGATGAGACATCCAATGTGCTGCAACTAGAGAAAAGTCCACACAGCAGTGAAGACCCAGCATGACCCCTCCCCCGCAAAAAAAAAAAAAATAGAGAGAGAGTGACCTTCCTTGTATATAATACACTTTGCTTGAATAAAACTACAGATTATTCCCCATGGCTACTGCCTTCTCTCGTCCGCACACATCTGTTACCTGTTGTCTTTGGGCAACTTTTGCTTAGTCTTTTCCCCTGTGCTTTAAAAGTGTTAATTGTTTTCTTCTTCAACTAACATATTCTCCAGGGTTAGTGAACCAAAAAGGCACCCTCTGACATGATAGTTCAGTGTTCTGTTACATTGAGAAACCCTAGTGACTAATTAATTACCTTTAAATTTCCTCAATAATATATGCTAGGGTCTGCTTTACAACTTACAGAGAAGTTTCTGACCTGAAGGAAATACTGTTATTTGGGGTCTTGAGGGCATAGATCTTATTAATGTCAGACAATTTTTATGAAGTCCATGCAAATGAGAAAAGTCTTCATTTTTACAGTAACTTTTAACTCATTTTATTTGGGAATTTTAGCACAAACTAATTATGCCTACAACTTGTATTTAGTATAGATGGACATGTAGTTTGGAATTTCAGACTTATACATACTTTATTTATATTTAAATGGATTAATTTAATGCAACATCAGTAGACAATGGAATCTTATCATGGGAAGGGGCAAAAGTACTTTGACAGAGGATCAATTTTTAGTATAAGCTTTAAAAGAGCCACAGGTATCCTGATGCTTTACAGGTAGAAAATTAAACAAGTCCATGCAAAAGCACTAAAAAGAATTTAAAAATTAATTTTTTATAAAATATGAAAATGTAGTATGTTGGGTATGCTCTGGATGTGACTCACAGTAGTTAGTTTCAAATATGGATTCCAAATTGACTTCTTCTCTGCAACAATCTGAATTTTGTGGTCTGCAACTCTTCATAGAGATCATGTCTATCCTCATTTCTTTTTTTTTTTCAGTTGTTTCAGTACCCTTTATTGAAAAAGTTATCCTCCCGAATTGAATTCCTTTTTTTTTTCTTTTCATTTATTTTTATTAGTTGGAGGCTAATTACTTCACAACATTTCAGTGGGTTTTGTGATACATTGACATGAATCAGCCATGGAGTTACATGTATTCCCCATTTCTTATTAGAGAATTTTACTGAAGTCATATAAAGTGGAGTCAGAAAAAAAAAATAAAGTGGAGTCAGGAAAGAGTTAATTTACCAAAAGTACCCTGCAAATATTTAATTCATTCTGATTCCTCTGAACACAGAGCAATTAATTATAATTTTAGGGTGAGAAGAAAAGATAGAGACAACTCTCATTTTATGAGAAGGCTATAGTCAGGATAAAACTTGTCCAAGGTCAAATATTAAGAGGGGATTAGGACTTGAGTGTGGGTTTGGTTACTCTTATTTTAGTGTTTTTCTCCTACACTGATATATTTCTTGATATTATTCTGGGACTCAAGTCCTTTATCTGCAGAATAATAACCATAACCATACCTATCTTATGGGGTTATTTTGAAGATTAAATATAATAACAAAAGTAATGCACTCAGTATAGTCCCTGTAATATAATAATGGAAAAACATAGCATTACCGGGCTTCAGCAAGGCCATAGAGTAAATTGCCTATATAATCACATTGCTTAAAATTGTGTTTTAGTTAAGCCATAGAATCCTAGAATTTTGGTTCCCAGCCAAGTGAAATGCAATGCTGTAGGCTGGTAAGATCACTCAAATCCAAGGCATACTTGGAAATTTATCCCAGGCACAAAACTTTTCTTTCCTTTTCTTTTGTAATCAAACATCATGAATGGCATATGGAAGAATAGTATTCAATTACCCCACTCAGAGGGAGGTGGGTCGTAGGCTGTGTGATCAGCTCAAGCCCAGTAGTCTGGCTGGTTGATGGGAGGTCACATGGGTTAACATTATCCAAATTTAGGGGTCACTAGGCCTGGGGGCTGTGTGCTCAGGATCATCAAGTAGTTGATTTCTTTCATTTGATGGTGGATTTTTAGCGTCTGAAAAACTCAGGAAATCTGCTGTAGATACTATTACCTGGGTACCTCGGAGAAAAGCCACAGCAGAGGACATAGGGGAGAGGCCTGTCCCAGGAAAGCCCCACATGGTCCTGCTAAGTTACGAATCTTCTTATCAGATTCTTACCCTAAAACAACTCATGATTCCTTCAGGATAAATATTTTTTGACTCTGATCAGGATCAATCACTATTACTGCCAGGCAATTTTTAACAACCTGGTGGCTTTTTGTCTTTATTAGCCCTTGACTCTCTCTTATCGTGAACTTTCTGTAAGGGTTACCTGAATGTTTGTCCCTTGAATGCAATTCTTAAGACCTCACATATACTTTTTTCCTGTTAAGATATTATCTCATCCAGAAAGATTAAAAGCAAGAATAGAATGACAGAGGTTGTGCTCAAGAGTGGTGGATTTACCTCTGGAAGCAAGAGAGAAAGAAGAGATTCAGCCAATAAGATCTTAGTTCAATTTTACAGAGTTAAGTTCATATATTTGGCATGTAGGTTTGGTGTTCTGGCATGCATCTTTCCAGATTCTATTTCTTTTTCTAGGAATATTAATAATCATCTCTAAGATTTTGAGTGTCAATAACTTGTTTTTCTATCTTTTATCACAATACTTTGTACAATACTCAGAGAGAGTAGGGACTTAATTAATTTTGAATGAATATATGAATAATTCTGGGCTTCCCTGTTGCCTCAGACAATAGAGAATTTACCTTCAATGCAAGAGACCTGGGTTCAATCCCTGGGTCAGGAAGATCTCCTGGAGAAGGGAATGGCTACCCACTCCAGTACTCTTGCCTGGGGAATCCCATGGACAGAGGAGCCTGGTGAGCTACAGTCCATGGGATCACAAAAAGTTGGACACAACTGAATGACTTTCACTTGCATGTGAATAATACTAACAGCACTATTGCTAATAGAAATAATATTGGCTATTTCAAATCATGTCATATTCATAAGCAAACCACCACCATTTTGCAGGCTGTAATAACAGGACACTTTTTATGTCAGAAGGCCATATCCAACAAGTTAGTCTCTTGTCCTTAGTGAGCTCTTAGTGCTTGCAAGATACCATGCTACATATATTATATATATTCTCCCTAATCATCATAAATTCTTATATAATCTAGCACATGAGAAAACAATACTCTAATTAGTTAAGGTCACAGAGCTAGCAAGTGACCACCACATTTGAATTCAGTATTGTCTTATATCAATGCTCGAGTGGCTTAATATTAATATTTACTTCGTTTCATTCTTTCTCCTTTATGCCCTTTCTTCCTTCCTCCCAACATATAATAAGTACCTGATGTGTGTCAGATACTGTTTTAGGCAGTCTCTATACTCTTCATTGTCCACTTAGTTTATAGTTGCTCTATACTTTAGTATTCTGTGCTTTATACACAGTATCTCATTTGATTCAACCTTCTACTCTATTTTTAAAAAGGAAACAACTTACGCTCAGAGAAGTTAACAAATCCAAGATCATAGAAGTCTTAAATGAGGTGCTAGGACATAAAACATGATTGGACTTTTTCCCCCAGTCTATTACATGACTGTAAAACCATGGGAAGAGCCAAGGCCTTGAGTTCAGACAGACCCGGGCTTTAATCTTCACTCCTGTACTTAATAACTATGAGATACTGAGCAAGTTATTTAACCTCTCTGAGACTCAGATTCCTCATAATAGTGGTTGTAGTCAGAATTACAATAATAGTCACTTCATTTAAAAAAATCACAAAAAGTACATAGACATTAAATAAATCCCTCGCTATTATCAATATCATTGTGAGGACTGAAGGTAGTAAATATAAAGTGCCAAAAGCAGTACCTGCAAACAAAGTGGGTAGAAAAGATTTAGGCACTGGGTATTACTATACTAGGAAAGGATTTTCATACTCAGAAGAATGTAAATTTGGAGCAAATAAAATAGGGTACTTCTTTCTTATATATACTAGAAAATGTACAGATTTTCCTTGGTTTATGATGGGGTTATATATCAAAAAATTCACTGTAAGTTAAAACATCATAAGTCCAAAACATATCTAGTACACTTAACCTACCCAAACACCATACCTTAGCCTAGCCTACATAAAACATGCTCAGAACAGTTACATTTGCCTACAGTTGAGCAAAATCATCTAATATAAAGCCTATTTTATAATAAAGTCTTGACCACCTTATGTAACTTACAGAATACCATACTGAAATGAAAAACAGAGTGCTTGTCTAGGTTTAAAACGGAAAAAGACATCACATTGAAAGATGAACTCCCCAGGTTGGTAGGTGCCCAATATGCTACTGGAGAAGAGTGGAGAAATAACTCCAGAAAGAATGAAGAGACGGAGCCAAAGCAAAAACAATGCCCAGTTGTGGATGTGACTGGTGATGGAAGTAAAGTCCAATGCTGTAAAGAACAATATTGCATAGGAACCTGGAATGTTAGGTCCATGAATAAAGGTAAATTCGAAAGTGGTCAAACAGGACATGGCAAGAGTGAACATCAATATTTTAGGAATCAGTGAACTAAAATGGACTGGAATGGGCGAATTTAATTCAGATGACCATTATATCTACTACTGTGGGCAAAAATCTCTTAGAAGAAACTGAGCAGCCCTCAGAGTCAACAAAGAGTCTGAAATGCAGTACTTGGATGCAATCTCAAAAACAACAGAATGATCTCTGTTCATTTCCAAGGCAAACCATTCAATATCACAGCAATCCAAGTCTATGCCACAACCACTAATGCTGAAGAAGCTGAAGTTGAATGGTTCCATGAAGACCTACAAGACCTTCTAGAACTAACACCAAAAAAAGATACCCTTTTCATCATAGGGGACTGGAATGCAAAAGTAGGAAGTCAAGAGATACCTGAGTAACAGGCAAGTTTGGCCTTGGAATACAAAATGAAGCAGGGCAAAGGCTAACAGAGTTTTGCCAAGAGAATGCACTGGTCATAGCAAACACCCACTTCTTCCAACAACACAAGAGATGACTCTACACAAGGACATCACCAGATGGTCAATATCAAAATCAGATTGATTATATTCTTTGCAGCCGAAGATGGAGAAGCTATATACAGTTAGCAAAAAAAAAAAAAAAAGAAGAAGAAGAAGACTGGGAGCTGACTGTGGCTCAGATCATGAACTCCTTATTGTAAAATTCAGACTTAAATTGAAGAAAGTAGGAAAACCACTAGACCATTCAGGTATGACCTAAATCAAATCCCTAATGATTATACCTAGTGGAAGTGACAAACAGAATCAAGGGATTAGATTTGATAGACAAGTACCTGAAGAACTATGGACAAAGGTTCATGACCTTGTACAGGAGGCAGTGATTAAGACCATCATCAGGAGAAAGAAATGCAAAAAGGCAAAATGGTTATCTGAGGAGGCCTTACAAATAGCTGAGAAAAGAAGAGAAACAAAAGGCAAAGGAGGAAAGGAAAGATATACCCATCTGAATGCAGAGAAGTTCCAAAGAATAGCAAGGAGAGATAAGAAAGCCTTCCTCAGTGATCAATGCAAATAAATAGAGGAAAACAATAGAGTGGGAAAGAGTAGAGATCTCTTCAAGAAAATTAGAGATACCAAGGGAACATTTCATGCAAAGATGGGAACAATAAAGGACAGAAATTGTATAAGGCAGAAGATATGAGGAAGAGGTGGCAAGAATACATAGAAGAACTATACAAAAAAATATCTTAATGACCCATATAAGCATGACAGTGTGAAGAATGTGAAGTCAAATGTGCCTTAGGAAGCATCACTATGAACAAAACTAGTGGAAGTAATGAAACCCCATCTGAGCTATTTAAAATCCTAAAAGATAATTCTGTGAAAGTGCTGCACTTAATATGCCAGCAAATTTGGAAAACTCAGCAGTGGCCACAGGACTGGAAAAGGTCAGTTTTCATTCCAATCCCAAAGAAAGGCAATGCCAAAGAATGTTCAAACTATCACACAATTGCACTCATCTCACACTCTAGCAAAGTAATGCTCAAAATTCTCCAAGCTAGGCTTCAACAGTACATGAACTGAGAACTTCCAGATGTTCAAGCTGGATTTAGAAAAGGCAGAGGAACCAGAGATCAAATTGCAACATCTGTTGTATCATACAAAAAGCAGAAAGTGCCAGAAAAACACATACTTCTTTATTGACTACACCAAAGCCTTTGACTGTGTGGATCACAACATACTATGGAAAATTCTTTAAGACATGGGAATACCAGGCCACATTATATGCTGCCTGAGAAATCTGTATGCAGGTAAAGAAGCAACAGGTTAAACCAGACATGGAAAAACGGACTGTTCCAAATTGAGAAACGGGTATGTTAAGGCTGTATATTGTCACCCTGCTTGTTTAACTTCTATATAGAGTACATCATGAGAAACGCTGGGCTGGATGAAGCACAAGCTGGAATCAAGATTGCTGGGAGAAATATCAATAACCTCAGATATGCAGATGGCACCACACCCTTATGGCAGAAAGCAAAGAAGAACTAAAGAGCCTCTTGATGAAAGTGAAAGAGAGAGTGAAAAGGCTGGTTTAAAACTCAACATTCAAAAAACTAAGATCATGGCATCCGTTCCCATCACTTCATGGCAAATAGATGGGGGAACAATGGAAACAGTGACAGACTTAATTTTCCTGGGCTCCAAAATCACTGCAGATGGTGACTGCAGCCATGAAATTAAAAGATGTTTGCTCTTGGAAGAAAAGTTATGACCAACTTAGACAGCATATTAAAAAGCAGAGACATTACTTTGCCAACAAAGGTCCATATAGTCAAAAGTGAAAAGTGAAAGTTGCTCAGTCGTGTCCGACTCTTTGCGACCCCATGGACTATAGAGTCCATGGAATTTCTCCAGGTCAGAATACCGGACTGGGTAGCCTATCCCTTCTCTAGCAGATCTTCCTGACCCAGGAATTGAACTGGGTCTCCTGCATTTCAGGCAGATTCTTTACCAACTGAGCTATCAGGGAAGCCCCATATAGTCAAAGCTATGGTTTTTCCAGTAGTCATGTATGGATGTGAGAATTGGAACATAAAGAAAGTTGAGCACCGAAGAATTGATGCCTTTGAACTGTGGTGTTGGGGAAGACTCTTGAGAGTCCCTTGGACCTTGGACTGCAAGGAGATAAAACCAGTTAATCCTAAAGGAAATCAGTCCTGAATATTCATTGGAAGGACTGATATTTAAGCTGAAGCTCCAATATTTTGTCATCTTATGTGAAGAACTGACTCATCAGAAAAGACCCTGATGCTGGGAAAGATTGAAGGCAGGAAGAGAAGGGGATGACAGAGGATGAGATGGTTGGATGGCATCACCAACTCGATGGACATGAGTTTGAGCAAGCTCTGGGAGTTGGTGATGGACAGGGAAGCCTGGCGTGCTGCAGTCCATGGGGTTGCAAAGAGTCAGACATGACTGAGCAACTGAACTGAAATGAATGTGTACATAAGAGTTTTGTGTAGGTTGTTCATTCTCATGATCATGTGACTGACTGGGAACTGTGGCTCACTGTGCTGCCCAGCAACATGAGAGAATATCACTAGCCTGGGGAAAAAAATCAAAATTTGAATTATGTTTTCTACTGAATGTGTATCACTTTTGCACCATTCTAAAGTTAAAAAAAAGTAAAAAAACAAAAGCAAAAAACAAAAACAAAACTACCTGATTCGAAGAACTGACTCACTGGGAAAGACCCTGATGCTGGGAAAGATTGAAGGCAGCAGGAGACTACAGAGGATGAGATGGTTGGATGGCATCACTGACTCAATGGACATGAGTTTGAGCAAGCTCCGGGAGTTGGTGATGGACAGGGAAGCCTGATGTGCTGCAGTCCATGGGGTCACAGAGTCGGACACGACTGATTGACTGAACTGAACTGAAAGTCAAAAATTCTTAAGTCAAACCATAGTAAAGTGGATAGAGTCTATATAGTGCTCATTACCCTTAAAGGCAAAAATATAAACATCAGGTCCAGACAAATTCTTCAAAAGCAGTTATTCAGGGAAAACAAGGAATTATTGTCAGGAGTTTTCTAGTCCTTAGTATCATAAAGGATAGTTGTTACTTTCTTCAGTATATACTTATACCCTGGGGAAAAAAAAAGATAAAATCCTGAACCAGGCAGTCGAATATTTTAGTTAGGAAGATGAGAGGGGGCAGTTTTGAGATTATATAACTGAATTCTTAATGAGTTTCCTAGACTACTGTTTAGAATTTCCTAAACCAAATTTCAAAAAAATCTGTGACCCTTTGGGATGCACACAGGCTATTCTTTGATTTCAAATGCTGCTTGGTAATTTTCCATTTTCAATTTATGATGGGGTTACATCTTGAAGAATACATTATAAGCTAAAAATGTCATACAGTAGAAGTCATGAGCTTTCAAGACAGCCCAAAAAATTCCAGGGATATAGATATGTGTGGTTCTTACCCTTTTGTTTTTTCCTCTGTGTTGAGGAATAAAAGAGGCAATGTTCATGCTTAAAGACAGATTTCTTAAACACATGGAAATCTTTGAAAACACTTGGTTAATTGATTCTCTTCATTCAGCATAAAATTTAAAACTCAAAATATGAATCATTTTTGACTGATTCCATAAAGTATGGAATCATTAAGATTTGTTAGCTATGTAAGGAACAAAGTTGTGCATTTTGTAAATTGGCTATTCTTATCATATAGATAACCAATATTTGTGTTCATATGAGCTAACAGAAGTTTAATTTCAGCTGAGTGCTTAACTTTTCCAGACCTTTACGGTTGGTTCGGGCAAATGTGGGGATAGACAGTGAATGAAGCTAGCTGTTATGTTCCTAAAAAGGAGCAATGAAGATAACTGAAATATTGACCTCAATATATTCTATAATGATCATATCCTTTGTGAATCAGCTATACCATCTTTGTCAGTACCTGCACTGAGATTTCATCATGGCCACTTATTTGTTTTCATTCTTAGTATTTTCTAAAAAATTTTCAGATGCAGCAACATATGTGAGAAGGATTAATTTGAAACCTACACATATGAATAGTTAACCATTATAGGCCTCAATTTCTTCATAATGTGTTAGAAACCAGGAAAAAGTCATAAACCATAAAGTCCAAAACATGAGAATAAAGAAACTTTCACTGACTGGAAGTGAAATCAGAAGAGCAAGGATAATGTAATGTTTTTTTACATAAAATTAAAATTACTCACTTTAATGTATTGTTTTGTTTCTGACATTACATGCTTTTCCTATTCTTTAGATGTTAAAATGCTATTTCTTTTGTGAAATGATGGTGATACTCAGTATGCTTCTCTCATGTTATTATCTGATTCAAAAAATTTGATCAAAAAAAGAGGTTAAAAAAACTGTTGACAACCTAATATAGGTCTTATTTTTTCCTTAAAAGATAAATTCAGAATAGAGAGCCTAGAAATAGGCCCTAATAAATATAGTCAACTGATCTTTGACGAATTAGTAAAGACAATACAATGGAGCAAAGACAGCCTTTTCAACAAATGTTGCTGGAACAATGGAATATTCCCATTAAAAAAAATGAATCTAGATACAGACCTCAGACATTTCACAAAAAATAATTTAAAATGGATCACAGATCTAAATATAAAATGAAAAACTAGAAAAGTTATATAAGATAACATCAGGAGAAAATCCAGATGACCTTGGGTGTAGTGATACCTTTTTAGACACAATACCAAAGGCATGACCCATGAAAGGAATAATGAATAAGGCAGACTTCATTAAAATTAAAAACTTCTGCTCTGTGAAAGACAAAAGAGAATGAGAAGACAAGTCACAGACTGGGAATAAATATTTACAAAAGACATATATGATAAAAGACCATTATCTAAAATACACAACATTCCTCAAAACTCAACAATAAGAAAACAAACAACCCAATTTAAAAGATGCACCCAAGATATTAAGAGACACCTCACCAAAGAAGATACACAGATGGCGAATAAGCCTATGAAAAGAAGCTCCACATCAGAGGTCATCAGTGCAATGATAATTAAGCAACAATGAAATACCACTACACACCAATTAGAATGGCAAAAATCAAGAAAACTGATGGCACTAAAGGCTGGTGAAGATGTGAAGCAACACAAACTCTCATTCTTCCATGAAAATGAAAAAAAGCAAAAAACAAAAAACACAGTATGGCCAGGTTGGAAGACAATTTGTTGATTTCTAACAAAACTAAAGATACTCTTACTATACAACTGAGCCATCCTACTCCTTGGTATTTACCCAAAGGAATTGAAAGCTCATGTCTACACAACCTGCAGATGGATGCTGACAGCAGCTTTATTCACAATTGTTGAAACATGGAAGCAGCCAAGATGTCTTTCAAAAGGTGAATGGATAAACTGTGGTACATACAAACAGTGCAGTATTATTCAGTGCAAAAAACAAATTACCTGTCAACCAATAAAAAGACACGGAAGAAACCTAAATGGGCTTCCTTGATGGCTCAGATGGTAAAGAATCCACTTGCAATGAGGGAGACCTTGGTTTGATCCCTGGGTTGGGAAGATCCCCTGAAGGAGAGCATGGCAAACCACTCCAGTGTTCTTGCCTGGAAAATGCCCATGGACAGAGGAGCCTGGCAAGCTATAGTCCATGGGGTTGCAAAGAGTCAGACATAACTGAGTGACTAATCACAGCACAGAACATGTGAAGAAAAAAGTCAATCTGAAAAGGCTACATACTGTGTAATTCCAATTTTATCACATTTTGGTTTATCTTAAACATAAACTATAAGTCCATGATTATGGATTGTGGATTATGATGTATCAATGTAGGTTTGTCCTGGATAAAAAAAATGTACCATGCTGGTGAGTGATGTTGATTATGGGAGATGCTATGCATATGTGGGGACAAGGATTATACAGGAAATCTCTGTACTGCTCTTTTCATATTGTTGTAAACCTAGATTTGTTCTAAATGCTAGTCTTAAAAGTATTCAATGTTTATGTAGATTGCATCTTACCTAAAGAAACAAGATAAACTTACTGCTCTGTGAAACATAAAAGCCTAGGTGTAGAGATTCAAAAATGCTAATGAAATATCACTGAAATCATTGGTATATTATTGAAATATCATTAAAATACCAGAAATATTGAAATCATTTCAGTACTATATAATTTAGATATCACTAGAACCTCAGTAAAATAGAATAGGGTCTGCATCCATACTTGCATCTGAATTGAGGAAAACATGAATATAAATAAAGAGAGTTAAAGGAACAGCTGGATTTGTACAAATTCTGAATTAAATACAATTCTTAATGAAATAGAGTTTTATTACTTTCCAGTACATTAAAAAAACTTTAAACTCATGACTAGCAAATTGTTACCAAGTAGAGGAACTGAGGAACTGACTTCTATGGATAAATGACCCATTTATAATTAGCATATTAATTATGCATAAGGAAATGAATGCCCCTGGAATGCTTGCACCAGCTTAAACATACACCCCCTGCAGATTTATTTCCAACTATAAAATCTACATTCAAGATGATAATACTTAGGGTATGGGGCATTCTGGTTAATTGAGATTTCTAATGAACTGGGAAAAATCCTAAACTTCTCGTTTTGATTTGTCTTGATGCGGGGGATGTTTCAGTTGAGCTCATTTTCCTTATTAAATGTGGAATGTTTTGTTATACTATTTGAAACTACAAGACTGTGGATCATTATTACAGAATACACTGAGATACAAAAAAATGGATACATGATGCAGGATGAATGTTGACTGAATTTAAAACACATTCTTTTGGAAGACTGTTACTTCCATTTTAAGTAATTTTCTGGTATCAACTTACTGTGATCTCATATGCCCCAATATATTAGTGAAGCTGTTAATTAATTGAGGTTACAGGGTTCAACTTGGTGGCCTTATTATATATTCTGAGGCTGGATAAAGAATCTCTGAATTGCAAGCTAATTTTAAATTTTGCAAGGTTTAAAAACTGGAAAAGTACACAGAAATAAATAGCAAAATCCAACTGACCTGAAAAAATTAATGAATGATAGTATTTGTCATTTTGATTCAGGTACTTTGTTATAAAACAGTAGAATATTTCAGATCAAGTTGAGATTCCTCACAGTTCTATTTATACCACCTCCCCATGCCAACCAACATCATGTGCAAATATGGTGGTTTATAGATATACCAGATATGTATCATTCTAGAATACATATGTTGTTGTTCAGACACTAAGTTGTGCCCAACTCTATGTGACCCCATGGACTGCAGCATGCTAGGCTTCCCTGTCTTTCACTGTCTCCCAGAGTTTGCTCAAATTCATGTCCATTGAATCAGTGATGCCATCTAACCATCTCATCCTCTGTCATCCCCTTCTCCTCCTGCCTTCAATCTTTCCCAGCATCAGGGTCTTTTCCAATGAGTCAGTTCTTCCCATCAGGTGGCCAAAGTATTGGAGCTTCAGCTATCAGCATCAGTCCTTCCAATGAATATTCATGATTGATTTACTTTAGGATTGACTGGTTTGATCTCCTTGCTGTCCAAGGGACTCTCAAGAGTCTTCTCCAGCACCACAGTTTGAAAGCATCAATTCTTTGGTGCTCAGCCTTCTTTATGGTCCAACTCTCACATCCATACATGACTACTGGAAAAACCATAGCTTTGACTATACAGACCTTTGTTGGCAAAGTGATGTCTCTGCTTTTTAATACACTGTCTAGGTTTGTCATATCTTTCCTTCCAAGGAGCAAGTGTCTGAATTTTATGGCTGCAGTCACAATCTGCAGTAATTTTGGAGCCCAAGAAAATAAAACCTGTGATGGGGCTGAATGCCATGATCTTTAGTTTTTTAAATGTTGAGTTTTAAGCCAGCTTTTTCACTCTCCTCTTTCACCTTCATCAAGAGGTTCTTTAGTTCCTCTTTGCTTTCTGCCATTAGGGTGGTATCATCTGCATATCTGAGGTTGTTTGTTAATATTTCTCCTGGCAATCTTGATTCCAGCTTGTGATTCATCCAGCCTGCATTTCTTGATATAGTCTGCATAAAAGTTGAATAAACAGAGTGACCATATATAGCCTTGTCATATTCTTTTCTCAATTTTGAACCAGTCATTTGTTCTATGTAAGGTTTTAACTTGCTTCTTGACCTGCATACAGGATTTTCAGGAGGCAGGTAAGGTAGTCTGGTATTCCCATTTCTTTAAGAATTTTCCATAGTTTGTTGTGATCCATATGGTCAAAGGCTTTCATGTAGTCAATGAAGCAGAAGTAGATGTTTTCCTGGAACTCCCTTGCTTTTCTCCATGATCCAACAAATGTTGGCAATTTGATCTCTGATTCCTCTGCCTTTTCTAAACCCAGCTTGTACATCTGGAAGTTCTCATTCACATACTGCTGAAGCCTAGCTTGAAGGATTTTGAGCATAACCTTATTAGCATGTGAAATGAGCACAACTGTATGGTAATTTAAACATTCTTTGGCATTGCCTTTCTTTGGGATTGGAATGAAAATGACCTGTCCAGCCCTGTGGCTACTGTTGAGTTTTCCAAGTTGATGCCATCATCTTTTAGGATTTGAAATAACTTAGCTGGAATTCCATCATCTCCCCTAGCTTTGTTCATAGTGATACTTCCTAAGGCCACTTGACTTCACACTCCAGGATCTCTGGGTCTAGGTGAATGACCACACAATAATGGATATGTGGGTCAGTAAGGACTTTTTTGTATAGTTCTGCATATTACTGCCACCTGTTCTTAATCTCTTCTGCTTCTGTTAGGTCCTTACTGTTTCTGTCCTTTATCATGCCCATTGTGCATGAAATGTCCCCTTGATATCTCCAATTTTCTTGAAGAGATCTCTAGTCTTTCCCATTCTATTGTTTTCCTCTATTTCTTTGCATTGTTCATTTAAGAAGGCCTTCTTATCTCTCCTTGCTATTCTCTGGAAATCTGCATTCAGTTGGGTATATCTTTCCCTTTCTCCTTTGTCTTTTGCTTCTCTTCTTTCCTCAGCTACTTGTAAAGCCTCCTTAAACAACCTACTTTGCCTTCTTTCATTTCTTTTTCTTTGGGATGTTTTTGGTCACTGCCTCCTGCACAATGTTATGAACCTCCGTCCATAGTTCTTCAGGCACTCTACAAGAACTAATACCTTGAATCTATTTGTCATCTCCACTGTATAATCATAAGGGGTTTTATTTAGGTCATAACTGAATGGCCTAGTGATTTTCCCTACTTTCTTCAACTGAAGCCTGAAATTGCAATAAGGAGTTGATGATCTGAGCCACAGTCAGTTCCAGGTCTTGGTTTTGCTAACTGTATAGAGCTTCTTTATCTTTGGAGGTAAATAATATAATCAATCTTATTTCAGTATTGACCATTTGATGATGTCCATGTGTAGAGTTGTCTCTTGTGTTGTTGGAAAAGGGTGTTTGCTATGATCAGTGTGCTCTCTTGGCAAAACTCTGTTAGCCTTTGCCCTGCTTCATTTTGTACTCCAAGCCAAACTTGCCTGTTATTCCAGGTATCTCCTGACTTCCTACTTTGCATTCCAGTCCCCTATGATGAAAAGGACACACCTTCATGAATCACAACCTTGCCATGGAAAAGGGGCTATGAACTCAGCGAAGCCACAAGCCATGCCATGCAGGGCCTCCCAAAATGGACGGGTCAGAGTAAAGAGTTCTAACAAAATGTAGTCCACTAGAGGAGGGAATGGCAAACCACTCCAATATTCTTGCTGTGAGAACCCCATGAGAACCCTATGAGAACCCCATACAGAATATATATACACACAAGCATATACATGCATGCATATATACATATGCAAAAAGAATATAATATCATATTCTTCTTTGAGTCACTTGTTGAAGTTAACATAAATTGTATCTATTGCACTACATTGCATTTTTTTACTCAATAGTTTTTTTAATATTTCTCAATATCAGTATAGAACATTATAGTTTTGATATGTATGATCCTGTTATCATTTTCTTAATTGTTCTGGGTTTAAGTACATGTATGCACTTCCACTTACCACATCACTCTACTTAATCCCCCAAATTGTATGTAATTATTTTATATTGTTAGGTTAATCATGTTTCCATTATGGCTTGCAATTGTAATGATCTTTTATTTTTTGTCTGGCTATTGATTGTGAAAACTGATAAATGTCTTCTACTATTGTGATTTTTGCTTAATACAATAATTGTATCATGATTGGTCAACAGAAAATAATAGAATTCTATATCACTAAAACTACCAAAATTAAAATTCTAGTTTACTCGATATTACAATTAAATTTTGCCTGAAATATACATAGGAAAATATGCACAAACTCTAAGTATGCATATTAACTTATTCATGAATATCACTGTCTGGATATAATACAATTATTTATCCAATCTCCCAATGATAAACATTTGCCCTGTTTCCAGAGTTCTGCTTTTTACAACATTTTAATACACTTCCTTATGTGTCTCCTGATAAGCATGTGTAAGTTTTCCAAGAGAAGTCGAACTGTTGAGTTACGAAATATGCTCAGAGTTAAGATGTTCTGGTGAATATTTCATGTGCTCAGGCCCTGTTTACATATTCCCACAAAACTGTTACATGTTTACCTGTTCTGTTTATCTTGAAGTTTTCCTGGTTATAAAGCCATTTTTAAAAAGTTTGGGTTTCAGAGCCCTTCACTTTGTGGGTAGTGTGCTGTCAAACACTACAGCCAAGCACAGGAGTCCTGTGTCTGGAGGAAAGGTAACTAATTTGCCCTAGGAAGCCTAGCTCCTGCTGTGTGTATACATGGGACAGAGCACCCGAATCTCCTTCTGTGGGAGAGACAGATCTGTGGAACCACAAGCCCCGCTGCGTATATCTGATTCTGATCCAAATCTTAGTTTTATTCTATTTCTTCTTCTGGCTTGGTTTCTTTTTTCATTTCTGGCACCCTGAGATTTCCCTCTCTTGATGTCAAACTCAGTTATATATCTCAAAATCATTGTGATGTGGGTGGGAGGTGATGTAGAATGGGGTTCGATGTGACCTGCTGTGTCAGCTCAGTCTACCCTATCGACTGGAAACAAATCAATGGGTGTTTACAAATTAAATTCTCCTTTCTAAAGCAGTGGCACAGGTGGCGCTTGGCTTTATTGACACTCTGCTAAAGAGGGCACAACTTTGTGAAGAGAAAGAGAGGCCAAAGAGGGCAATTTTGTGAGTTGAATAAATCCCGCTGACTCTTCTGTACCAACTGGTAGAGTTGGTGAGCAGGAGGAGACTAGTCAAACAGATATGTGCACGACATATGGCAGTTTGAGGGAATTAGATGGCTTCCAAAAATGAATTGTACCCAAAACTTCGATGTGCCTCTTTAGCTACTTTTATTTTTTATTTTTTTTCTTTTCATTTATTTTTATTAGTTGGAGGCTAATTACTTCACAACATTTCAGTGGATTTTGTCATACATTGACATGAATCAGCCATGGAGTTACATGTATTCCCCATCCCGATCCCCCCTCCCACCTCCCTCTCCACCCGATTCCTCTGGGTCTTCCCAGTGCACCAGGCCCGAGCACTTGTCTCATGCATCCAGCCTGGGCTGGTGATCTGTTTCACTATAGATAATATACATGCTGTTCTTTCGAAACATCCCACCCTCGCCTTCTCCCACAGAGTCCAAAAGTCTGTTCTGTACATCTGTGTCTCTTTTTCTGTTTTGCATATAGGGTTATCATTACCATCTTTCTGAATTCCATATATATGTGTTAGTATGCTGTAATATTCTTTATCTTTCTGGCTTACTTCAGTCTTTATAATGGGCTCCAGTTTCATCCATCTCATTAGAACTGATTCAAATGAATTCTTTTTAACAGCTGAGTAATATTCCATGGTGTATATGTACCACAGCTTCCTTATCCATTCATCTGCTGATGGGCATCTTGGTTGCTTCCATGTCCTGGCTATTATATCTTTAGCTACTTTTAAATATTTCTTCTTGGAGATGCAGTTGTATGATTTTTTGACCATTTAATAAATAACTTCTTGGGCAAGATTTAACCTTAAGAGTAAGCAATCAAGATTGTGCTTATTATATAAAACAGGACCTCAGATTTTTACTACACTGGACAATTTGCCCCTATACTAAATAGCTTTTGATGCCTGGGTTTCTCAGACTAGAACAGACAACTCAAATAATGCTGCTGCCTTTTAGTTTGCTGTCAGTAACCCTGTATTCTTTTCAATGTGCCTGCTTAGGTTCAGCACATTGCTTTCTAAACATGGTGGCTGATAAAAGAAAGATGAGTGTTGATCTGAATATAAACCAAGACGGTCCATTTGACTGGAAGACATTTTTTAGTCAATCTGTTAGTTGAATTTTATTATAATGGACTTTGACTCATTTATTTATTCATCCACTTTTGCTATTAGTGATGAGATTTGCCTTTTTTTTCTGAAATCCTGTCCTTTTATCTGGTTAGATGAATTTGTAATATAAAATCTAAACATTCTGCATACATGTTTGTATGCATGTACATAGGAACCAGCTTCTGAGTCCTGAAATCCCAATGATGTCATAAATCTAGAAAACATACCCTTTTCCTGTTAATTGTTACTTCTAAGGGTTTGACTAAATTTAATTTTAAAATTTTGTCATGGACAAATTATAGGTTATGCCAGGTAACTCAGTTAAATATTTTAATGAATAAATTTTATACAGATTTTGAGTGAGAAAATAGAATAAACAAAAGTCTTCCAAGAAAAATATGTTTTGAAATATAGTACATTTTCTCTTTCAAATATCAGTATTTTGAAAAGAGAAGACAACACCTCAAAATAGTTTTCAGAGGTTACTGTTTTGAAAAGTCTTTTGAGTGTATCAAATTTGCCCTTTTTTGAATATGAGCTATGAGTTGCTTCTCTGAAAATGTATTTCTCTATTTTTTAAACCAAAATCTCAAAACATATTTTTTCGTTTGAGCTCTTCTTTTAGCAGAAGTTCAAGCTTTTGCTTCTGCATTACTATTTCACATGTGCTACAATGGACCATAGTCGTTTTCATTGAAAAGGACAAAGAACAAGTAAAAGAGAACATTTATGAACTGTTATAAACTGTAGTATTTATTTAGATCACTTCAGCACTGAAGACTTCCTTTTTGTCCCACCAGTGTTTTTATATTATTTTTTTCTATTTAAAAGAAAATATCCCTGAACAGCACTTTCCAGTGTCCTCAACTGTGCTAAACAATCATTTTGTCTTTCATCAGCCATTTAGGGTGATACTTTGAGGACACACAACGCCAGGGTTCTGCCTCTATGGCAAGCACCAGATTGTCTTGACCCCTCATTGGACTGTAAAATTAAAGTACTGTTAATGTTTTATTATTTAAAACCTGCTTAATTAAGTATAATTGAATTTAACAAATATCTATTGAACATCTTCTATATGAAAAACACTGTGCTAGTGTAATTCTCTTTGTACACTTAAGTACTTTCTATTTTTTGTAGATTTGTCCTCTATGTATCTCTTTTTCTCTCTATTTCTGTTTCATCCCTGCTTCAGGGAAGTTACTGGAATACACACGAATGATGTTCTCTGAATTGCTTGAAGAGTACTGTTCTTGTAACCTTCATTACCAAGTTTGATTACCAAGATAGATCCAATTGATGGAGTCATAGGTCAATGATAGCAACTTGTTTGGAAGGACAGCTGAACCAGTAACTGACAAGCTTGGCTTTAAATGTTCCTTTAAACTGTGTTTGTCAGTGCCTCATAACAGAGACAGGGATTAATAGTGTTTTGATTGCCACTGTAACTCAAAGGGATCAACCCAAGGATCTGAGAGAAATATTAGGCCAAACGTTTATTGTGAGCAAAGAGAAATAATTCAGTTAATAATAGAGTTGGCAGTTAATAATAGAGTTGGCATTTATTTGATTTATATTTATATTCTCTCAAGGTTCTCCATCTCCCTTAGATGGTGTATAATAAAATGAGACAGTATTCATGTTAAAAGGAGCTGACTTATAAACTAGTAAGGAAAACTGATCAGACCACTATATTCTAACTTTTAAGATACAATTAGTTCATCATTCAACTTTGCAGTTTTAATTAATGTAGCTTAGTTTTCTTCAACTAAATCTTCTCTTGCCATTTGTATGGTTCAAATTGGTAGGAGCCTGTCTCTGTATTTTAGCACAAGAGTATGAAATTTCTACCGACTTAAAGAGTGTTTGACCAGTTAAATGTTGCCTGAACCATTATTAGCATTTTATTTATTTTTTTATGGGGGAAAATCAATTTTGTTATTAGCATTTTAATTGGTTGCATTATGGGGAAGGGTTGTTCTACTGCATTTCCCCCACACTTTCCTTCTTACATAGCTTCCTAATGGCTTAATGGTCCATCTGGATCATTTCCTCTACAATAGTTTAATTCTATTTGCTAGTTTTGTCATCTGTAGATTTCCAATTTAAATATTTAGAAACATCACAAGATGCCATATTGCTTAAGTGGTTTAGTGTAATTGTTTTTGAAAGCATGAATGAAACATGCCTCATGTCTTATTTTTATAAAATTTAAATGGAAGTTAATTTATACAGAAGAATAATCAAACCCCTGCAGATATATGTCATCATTCAGATATCTAGCTCTGCATGGGACATCAAACATGAACAACTGAAAAATATGCTTTCCTTTCACCCTGCTGCTGTTGTGTTTCATATTTGTGTATAAGATGGCTCATCTTGCACAGAGTTTCCTAATTTCTTATTCTTGGATGATAGGAAAGAAACTCAAGGGTATCAAATGTCACGTTTCTTGGATTTTTCTGGAAAAGTGGGGTTAAACTTGTATTTGAAAGTAGTAATAAAAATACCCAAGTTGCTTGCTGTACTGTCCAGATAAATAAGTCTTCATCAAGGAAACACACTCTTTGTATCCTGGTGCTAGAACAATCCAGCAAATAATCCAACTCTGATATATTAATTCTAACAGATTGAGTTGGATGAATGTGATTAAATACAGTAGGGCATTCATGAAAAAGGGATATGATAGTTTCCCTCAAGAATTTACAGATTGTTATGTAGGAAAGAATTAAACTATTTTTTCATTCTCTCAATGGCAGAATTAGAAGCGATACATCACAGATATAACAGGAAAAAAAAAACTGTTGATTCTGTAACATAAATTGTTTCAGTGGCATGAACTGCCTAATGATAAGCTGATTTTCCACAAAAGGGATTGACTACACATTGCTGAATCTGTTTAATTAGAGACTTAGTTTCCTCATGGTAGCAGATATACAGTGAATTCAAGTATTGTGAGAGGACTGGGCCAGATAACTGTTAATATAACTCTTCAATCTAGAGAAGCCATGATTTCTGTAGTTTTAAAAACAATAAGGAAAACCAAACATGAACAGGAACCTTCAGAGCATTGGTGATATGCAATAGCTAATGGGATACTTCCCTGCATCCTATTCATAGTAATGTTGGGAAGCCCAATATCTGCTTTCAGACAACTTCTCATCTGGCTTGTGTCAATGCATGGGATTTTCATCATATTGTTTACTTCTTTGGAAACCTCTGGGTGCATGCACATTTGACCTGGATGCAGGAAGGAGAGTTTCTAATAAGTTGTGGATCCATTCAGAAGGCATTTAGTTTACTATATAAAAATCCTATCTCACCACAAAGTTGAGCATGACACCTTACATAGTGCCATGCAATGATCCCTCTTTGTTTGTAGGTAAGTACAAACTCTTCTAATGAGATTTGATTGAGTTTATAAGCAGATTTGAACCTACATCTCAAATCTCAACTCCTATTGCTAATGTTCCAAATCAAGCTATTTGTCATTCTTCCAATATTCCTCATTCTTCCATATCTCTGTGGCTTCAAACACACTATCCTCCTACTAAAAATGTGAATTTACCTTTCTTTGCTTACAGAATGCCTGATCATCCCTCAAGACTCCCCTCAGATACAAAATTTTCTCTGAGGGCTTTCCTGATCTGCTGGGTAAACTTAGTCACCCCCTCTTCTATTTTCTCATAGAATTTTACAAAATCTCAACTCTAATACTCAAACTTATTGTGTGAAGTTTTTCATTTTTAGGTATATTTTCTAGTCCTTGCCATTGGATAACATCTGACTGCTTTATAGTTGATTACACCGAGTTCTTCAGGGCCCATGAATAGTGTTTTAATCATCCATTATATCTTCAGTGTTTAGCTCATAGCCCCACAGAATGTAGGTATTCAGTTAATTTTTGTTGGGTATTGAATGTTTAGGAGGAATATTCTAATTGATAAATTTGTTGATTGACCAGAACATGCATAACCTTATAAGGAGGAAATGTGGGGACATGTCCAATGCATTGTGTCCTACTGAAATTCTGGCTGTATCCATTAAACAGAGTGCTTATGTTGGACAGATACTTGGAAGTGGAAGAAAGCAGAGTGAGGAGCCAAAAAAAAAAAAAAAAGCCTAGAAAGAGATAAAGGAACACTGAAATGAAGGGTTTAAATTAACTTATCCATGAAACAGAAACAAACTCACAGACATAAAGAACAGACTTGTGGCTGCCAAGCGGGAGGCAGCTAGAGAGGGATAGATTGAGAGTTTGAGATTAGTAGATGAAAACTATAATATATATAGGATAGATAAACTGTATACCACAGGGAATCATATTCAATATCCTATGACAAACCATTATGGAAAACAATACTGGAGTGTATTACACAGAGTGAAGTAAGTCAGAAAGAAAAACACCAATACAGTATATTAGTGCATATATATGTAATTTAGAAAGACGATAACAATGACCCTATAAGCGAGACAGCCCAAGAGACACAGATATAAAGAACAGATTTTGACTCTGTGGGAGAAGGCGAGGGTGGGATGATTTGAGAGAATAACATTGAAACATGTATATTACCATATGTGAAATAGATCACCAGTCCAAGTTTGATGCATGAAACAGGGCACTCAAAGCCAGTGCACTGGGACAACCCTGAGGGATGGGATGGGGAGGGAGGTGGGAGGGGGGTTCAGGATGGGGGACACATGTACATCCATGGCTGATTCATGTCAATGTATGGCAAAAACCACTACAATATTGTAAAGTCATTAGTCTCCAATTAAATAAATTTTTTAAAAAGAATATGTGTGTGTGTGTGTGTGTGTGTTAGTTGCTCAGTCATGTCCAACTCTTTGCGACTCCATGGACTGTAGCCTGCCAGGCTCCTCTGTCCATGGGATTCTCCAGGCAAGAATACTGGTACAGCAGAAACTAACACAACATTGTAAATCAACTATATTTCAATGAAATAAATTTTTTTAGATGTAAAAAAAAAAATTTCATAGAAAAAATATTTGAGCATGCCCAGGTTCTGAGGACTACTTTTTTTGAAGCTCAAAACTAGAGTGAAGTTTTCCATTCATAAAGAAAGGTTAATACCATTTTATGGATTGTTGGGAAACTGACACATACTTGATTTCTGTGTACTAGGAAATATATATATATATATATTTTACATTATCTTTATATTTCTTCTCAATATATATATTTTGTTGACATATAGTTGATTTACAATGTTTCAGGTGTACAGCAAAGTGATTCAGTTACATATATACACATATATTATTTTGAAATTATTTTCCATTATGGATTTCCCTCATAGCTCAGTCGGTAAAGAATCTGGCTGCAATGCAGGAGACCCAGGTTTGATTCCTGAGTTGGGAAGATACCCTGGAGAAAGAAATGGCAACCCACTCCAGTGATTCTTGCCTGGAGAATCCCATGGACAGAGGAGCCTGGTAGGCTACAGTTCATGGGATCGCAAGAGTTGGACATGACTTAGCAACTAAACCATCACCACCACAAGATATTGATTATAGTTCCCTGTGCTCTACAGTAAACCTTTGTTGCTTATCTACTTTTTATTTATTTATTTTTTCCAGTTTTATTTATTTTTTTTTTTACTTTACAATATTGTATTGGTTTTGCCATACATTGACATGAATCCACCATGGGTGTACATGTGTTCCCCATCCTGAACCCCCCTCCCACCTCCCTCCCCATCCCACCCCTCTGGGCCATTCCAGTGCATCAGCCTGGAGCACCCTGTATCATGCATCAAACTTGGATGGGCGATTCGTTTCACGTATGATAATTTACATGTTTCAATGCCATTCTCCCATATCATCCCACCCTCGCCCTCTCCCACAGAGTCCAAAAGACTATCCTATATATCCGTGTCTCTTTTGCTATATCACATACAGGGTTATCTCTTTCTAAATTCCATATATATGTGTTAGTATACTGTATTGGTGTTTTTCTTTCTAGCTTACTTCACTCTGTATAATAGGCTCCAGTCGCATCCACTTCATTAGAACTGATTCAAATTTATTCTTTTTAATGGCTGAGTAATATTCCATTGTGTATAGGTACCACAGCTTCCTTATCTCAGGACTTCCTTAAGAATTATGTTCAATTGCTAAAATTAAACTAAAATCATAATTCTGTTTTGCCTATCTTACAGTCATACTTTTTGACTTAGAGTTAGTAGTGACTAAGTAGAAGCATATTACAAATACCCATGCACCAGAGATCAACACTATTAAAACATGACTTCAAACTTGCTTATCTGCTCAACTCTAAGTTAACACATTTTGGTATCTCTCCCTGTAGACACAGAGTGTCCATCACATTGAATGACATACCAAGGTAAAAGCATCACTATCTTGGCAAGAACAAATAAACACAGAAAGACTTCCAAAACATCAAGCTGAATGCAGGGCTATTCTCTTATATGTTTGTTTAATCAAAAGATGTTATTTAAACTGTATGCTGCCTCTGTTCTATAGAAACCGGACCATTGTTAGAAGTATGGCATAACAACTCTTGTCATTATTTTGGTAGGTTTCTTTTTTTCATAATTTCCAATTACTGGAGACAAAGGACACACCTGGCATATTATTTCATGTGCAAAGCTTTAAATATTTAAATATATTTTTCTATTTCCTGAAGAACTTAACCATTTTAATTAATTCTATAAACTGCATTTATTTATTTACACATGTATTTGAGATGGAAATGTATGAAGGTCATGATGATTTTGCTTTCCTGGAGACTAAAACTTGCAGGGGGGTGGGGCGCAGGTGAGATAAATACACATTTAAGAAAGAAGCCAAAAGTCTAGAGAATAAAACTGAATCATCAGTAATTGATGTCTTGTAAAAGTTCTCATTTTATTTTTCATGTTTAAATGCAATGAAACTTTTGCATACTTACAAAGTGATAGTAACCAAGCTCAGCTTATTATTTCGGGAGATAGAGAAATGAAGAAAACTTGATTCCTCTTTTCAAAGTTGTGCTGTTGACATATTTTTCTTACTTAATTGTTTACATCAGATGCTCATAATGTGCTAAATGTAGCAAGGATTATTCTATGGCTACAAAGAATTCCCTCACTCTTCATTAACCAGGCACTTCTCAAAAACATGGAAATCTTCCATCATAATATTTCCTTATCATAAAATGGGGCATAAAAGAACTGATAAGTTATAAATATAATAGATCATTTTGGAGAAGTCCTCTATTAATTTTTGGTACAGAGTCTTAATTTTTTCTAATTTGTCTATGAACAGAACACAAGACCACATTTTTTCTCACAAGAGCTAAGTAGGCTATTTTCAGTTACTACACATCTAGTGAGGAAGCTAGGGATCAGGTTATTTCTCCAGTAGGCAGTTCTCCTTTTTATTTTCTTTTAACAGCCATTGCTCCATATTTTAAAAAGAGCATCCTCAAATTAGGTCAGATAGTATCAAGTTGGCTATTTTTCAAAGATAGTCTAGGGAATCTGCCCTGACCAATATTCTGTTTATATCACAGATTCCAGATGGTAGTAGCTGATAAATTTCCTCTGTGGTAGATTAAGTATATATCTTGATTAACACTGTTATGAATATAACACATAGATGAGTTGAAATATGACCTCTGTTACCTACTAGTTAAGTTTCCTTGGATGAGTCATTTACCCTCTTTAAGTCTCAAATTCTGTGTCTTTAATTTTTCTTTGGCAATACCATTTTAGCTTTTAAGTTAACATCAAGTTAAAACTCCAAGTGCAGTTTCTGGGATATATTGAATACTCAAAAAATGCCAGTTTCCTTTTATCCCTCTGATCTGTATGAGTATATCCAATTTTGTTTTAGTTTTTGGTATCACACTGTTTCCTTAACTTTGGGGAGCCATCTTGAAAATATATACCTTTTGTTCAAGGGACACTGGCCAAAAATTATGAATGCTTCAGCATAAAATCATGCCACCATTGGAGACACAAATATATTTCTTATTGATAGTAAAATTCTAATATAGTTTTCAAGTATTTAAGGTAATATGATATTGATGAAATGGTTTAGAGAGCAATAATTAAATATTTGACTCAAATCATTACTAGGCGGCCTATAGAGACATGCCACATAGCTAGGAAAAGTCACTTAAATATTAGATGCCTTGGTCTCTCCAATCTTAGAGGCAGGAATAATCCTTGTTCATTAAAAACAACATTTGCATTTTATAGTCTAACAAAAAACTTCCTAGGATATTAATATTGCTATTATTTTAGAAAGCATTTGGTAACATGTAAGCCATTTCCAAAATAATAAAATTAGATTTTAGGAATTTTTCAAGATGCACACATAATGAACTTTTCACAACAAAAGGCTTTATATTACAAGACAAAATTTGTCATTGAGGGGAGGGAAAGCATCATTGTAGTCATACAAAACATATTGTTAGAGTTTATTACAATTCTTTTTATAGTAAGAAAAATACACTAAACATTATAAAATATTTGTAAAGAAAAATGGCCAAAATCATTTTCTTAGAAAGGAAACATTCTAAATTCTACATTAACAAGTTATTAAGTAATCCAATATAATCCTGAAGGCTTTGGGGGAGGGATTCAGAGAAAATACTATACACATTCCCTACCTTTAAAAAATCTGAAATCGAATTAGAGAAAGAAGGCTAATATGTATGAAACAATAGCTTATAAAACCAGATAGGATACAATTCAGAGCTAAGCTAAGTAGTATGAACTCATAAGTATTACACAGGTTCTGAGAAGAAAGAGATGACTTATCTCCAGAGTAACTGAAGATGACTTCAAGAAAGAGGTGGAATTCGACATGGACTTTAATGAAAATGTGGAATTTGTATAGGCAGAAGGCAGCTTATTTATATAACAGACCACGATTATTATACGAGCAAAGTATTTGACTGGTGAATGAGCATAGCACACCAGTGAGAAATAAAACAGACGAAACATTTCAATGAGGATGAAAGCTGTAGAATTGTATTAGGACAGGTTTAAACTATGAAACACAAGCAGAGTTATTTGGACTTGATGTCATAGGAAACAATACAGAAAGTATGCCTTGCTAGAGATTTCCCAGATGTGGGCCATGAGAGACTAGATTCAGGGATATTGACAAGGAGCCTGTTGTAAGCATGAAATCACCACTTGAAGAAAGGAACTGAGAGGACTTAGCAATTGAGTACAAAGTTAAGATTTTTTTCTGGTGATAGTTTATATATTTCAGTTTATAGAATAAATGTCCATGATGTCTATGTACTCTTCAAAATAATGTTACCTTCAATTAGAGGATACTACCAGCTGACTACAGAAGTGCCTCAATCACAGTAATGTTGGCTGAAGAGTTGCCCAAGATAATGTTCTTTTACATAAGATTGAGGTATGTAAGTTCTCCTGCACTTGTGGGAAAAAAAGAATATGCTGAAAAAACAATCAAAATTGAACACTAGTCATTAGATATTTGTAAATGCACACTATTTGATGTATTTCTTGCTAATTTTTTTATTATTAAATGTATCCTGATCTATCCCCTAATCTTTATTTCCAGTTTTAATTTAGAACACTTCACTCAAACTTACTGTAAATAAAAACCTTGGAATGTGCCTTTTTTAGGGCAACTGTACATCAAGCCATCTCAACACCAAGACCTTTCCAATTTCTTGCAGCTGTCAGTGGCTTAATTCTGTCTGAGCCAAGGGCTGATATCCATCTGATTCAGATAATCAAAAGAATAGTGTTACCTCCCCCCTCTGGCCTGCAATAATCTAGCAGTGCCTTTTGTTTTGATTTTTTAATTCAAATGAATTACATAATGCTTTCGTCTTGGCCAGAGAAGGTAATTAAAGTAACTGGCTCTGTCTCCACTTCAGTGTGAAACTCAAATATCTTGGTTTTGAGATCAGAAAAAAGGACCACTTTCTTGTTCATGAACAAATATTTTCTTCTAAAATACATTGCTGCTACTGGCCAAAGCATATTACTAATGCTTTTCTTAGTAATATTAGTCTCTTTCAGAACAACTTACCTTTGATTTCTTTTAACTCTTTGCTGTATCATAAAACACAAGTTATTACAAAGTTCCTACCATCTGTATCATCTGAAATATTGGCCCTCATATTTGATGAAACCTAATTTTCTTCTCAATGTAATATGCTTATTATATTACCAGATTAGTTCACTCAGTAATATTTATTGGGAACATACTATGTATCCAGTTCTTTGCTAGGGTCTGAAGAGATAATGGTAGACAAGACAGGTCAGGCAGAAGCCTTATAGAAATACCAAACCTTCTGGATGGCAGACACTCCTTGATATGGATACAAAGAAGCACCAAACTTCAGTACAGCTTTCATCAAAGAGAATGAAAGGCGTATGAGCATTCAAAGCACAAACTTCCCAATTCAGAGCACAGGGGGCTAGTATTTATTGTTACTAAAGCCTAATTTTATTGGAAAACACTTTTCAGAAAGGCCTGATAGCTCCATAAAATATTTATATTCTGACACATTTTGAATAGCAAACAATTTTTTACACCCAAATATAAAGTGGTTAAATCTACTCATAAAGATCAAGCAGCCTCAGTTAAGCCAAGAAAAGCCAGGGTATCAAACACTTCAAACTGTCAAATGCTAATTACATATTGAGAACAGAAGAAAGTCTGTTGGATATGTTGACCCTGTATACAATGGCTTTCAGCATAGTTATGGTATCCTAAAGTCAGATTCAGAGATAAAGAAGATTGTGCATGGTTAACAAGGACTGAAGCTAAATATTTAGATAAGTTCTACAGAGCAAACAAAAGACACTTCTATTTCCCCCCCCCCCCAGGATATTTTATTTTATTTTTTTATTTTTATTTTTTTTTTTTTATTTTTTCCATTTATTTTTATTAGTTGGAGGCTAATTACTTTACATCATTGCAGTGGTTTTTGTCATACATTGAAATGAATTAGCCATGGATTTACATGTATTGACACTTCTAGAATGGGTGATTAAGGTAAGTAAAATTAGTTTCTGTTTGTTGTTCTTTTAAGAACTGGGCTTCCCTGGAGCTCAGTGGATAAGAATCTGCCTGCCAATACAGGAGACATGGGTTTGATCTCTGGGTTGGGAAGAATCCCTGGAGAAGGAAGTGGCAACCCACTCCAGTATTCTTGCTTGGGAAATCCCATGGATGGAGGAGCCTGGGGTCGCAAAAGAGTTGGACACAACTTCGTGACTAAAACCAAAATAGCAAAGATAAGTTAAAAGTAAAAATCTGCTTTTATTTAAACAGGTTGAGTGCAATTTTAAGTTGGAAAAAGTATTTAGCATATTGTATATTTTCACCAAAATATATTGTGGAAACAACAGCCTCACAATTACAAATGTTAAACTTCACATTCTTCAGGGAAAACTCTTCTCAGTGGTTATCAGTTCTCTGATCTAAATGTTACATCATGGCAAAAGCCATGTGATAATGAAGTTGAAACTGCTTAGTTCCACAAATGAGACTGTTTAGGAAGATTAACGTAAACTACAATTTATATCCTGGATGGGATTGTCTAGAGAATCTACAGCAAGTATAATTTTAAAATCACCATGACTTTTGAGCTACTGACTGAGATCCATTTGTTTCAAAGTCACCATTGCTTGTGAACCAGTTTATTTTGAGAAAGGAAGAGTAGTAATGAAAACCACCTTTCTTTTGTTTTTTAGACATTTTATTTAATATTCATAGATTTCTTATTTCCCAGACATAACCTACAATCTACATAATTCACCTGTTTCTACTTTTACTTCCATGATTCATCATAGGAATTTTGGTTGACTGGAATATTTTTCATTCATTAAGTGTAATATATTTCAAACATTTTAAAGTATTGATCCTCCTATTAAGTTATTGAATTAGAAGGAGAGCTAGGTAGTATTTTATAACATTTTCTTATAAGAAAATATTTGAGGCTTGTTTTCTTTGAAGTTTGAGTTCAATTCTAATTTTGAGTCAGATATCTGTACATTTAAAACTAGTCTTAATATACTGTAGATGTGTACAACATTGGATTTAAAATGTGTTAATACTCCAAAATGCAATGATATATAGAAAAGAATAAAGTCTACTCTTAAAATTAAAGGACTATTTTACTGACTTTTCCTATTAAATTCCAAGGAGCACACATATTTGCTGTGTAAGAGCATACCTATACACTATTTAATAAATTTACAATAATCCGCAATTCTGAAAGCAGACAATGGAAGGATGAATTTATTTGCAGAATGAATAGCCCTATTTGATCAGAACTTTTTCAATCACAGAACTTCAAAAACTCATATATATATCAACAGACTATCTACCAAACAAAATCAGTGGAAAAAAATTAAAGGGCCATCTCTCATTTTAGTTATTTCTTTTTAAAAAACAGTGAACAAAATATAGTATATAACATTTTTACTTATAGGAAGTGCTTATTAAGTATTACTAAAAGAATGAGCAGAATGTTAAATAACTTATATCACCAAACATCATGTTAAAAATCCTCTCTTGTGAATGTTTTTGAGCAAATATTGTGGTGATACTGTGATGCGTTTGCAGGTGTAGATGTGAGATATCATTTCTTTAACACTTCATCATTTTATGACATTTTAATTTTCCAGTGAGTATGATTAATACTACTTGGAAATAATTTATCACTAACACTAATTCAAATGGTGGATCATCTTTAAAAATCAGTTGGCAATGAAACTGATATCCTGCTGATATTCTACTAGTTTAATGCATTAACATACACTTTTATTAATACCATGCTTATCCTTGTTGACAGGTATCACATTTGCTGCTTTTAAAAAGAGTGTCCCCTCCAGTTCAAAGACATCTTGGTTTTTAGAAAATCAAATTATGCTAAAGCAAGAAAATGATGCATACAAGCTTGCTCTCAGCCATATGTTTAAAGCAATCGAAAAGTTAAACTTGCATCTTTACAGTGTTTATCCTGCTATAAAAGGACTAATATAATGAATCATATGGCACTGCAAAGGAGGAAGTGTTCCTTTTTGCCCTCATTTCCTATTAAATTTGGCTTGCAATTTCAATGACTCCAAAAGCAGGCTACATATACGAGCTGAAATCACCTCATATGTATATGGGAAATAAGCACCAAGAAATCTAAACTATGCATGTATATGATTTAAATATAGCATGTTGCTTATCCTTAGAAAATAAACTTTTCTTCTTGCTTCCACTCAAAAGATTGGCCTTTTTTTAAAAAAAATAATCAATATACAATGTCAAGTGCCTCTTTTCATAAGACAAATGATTTTCTGAAAATGCCATAATATTTCCCAAATTCAGTTGCCTCTGAAGCATCTTGTATAATATGAACAATAATGCCAGGCTGCTACAATGAAAAAGGCAAAAGGAACCAGATGACAAGATTAACCCATTTCTTTCATGTATAAGGCATTTAGGGACATTACTTTTTATGCGCATATGGCAGCCTCCCTATATGGTATAGACAGCTAGAATAAATCCACCAAAGGTGTCAAAAGGAATTTAGACCGGTATCCTCCCCTACAGTTTCTAGACATTGATATTAATTAATATCTTCAGTTTAAATATAAAAATCCTAGGAGGTTTACCTTTCTCCCTCAAGTTAATGCAATATAGCTCAGTTGGTAAAGGATCCGCCTACAATGCAGGAGACACTGGTTGGATTCCTGGGTCGGGAAGATCTGTTGCAGAAGGGATAGGCTACCCAATCCAGTATTCTTGGGTTTCCCTGGTGGCTCAGCTGGTAAAGAATCCACCTGCAATGCAGGAGACCTGGGTTCGATCCCTGGGTTGGGAAGATCCCCTGGAGAAGGGAATGGCTACCCACTCCAGTATTCTGGCCTGGAGAATTCCATGGACAGAGGAGTTCTGGTGGGCTATAGTCCATGGGGTTGCAAAGAGTTGAACATGACTGAGCAACTTTCACTTTTCACGTTAATGCCGATGATATTCTTGTAATTGTGATCATCTCATCTTTTAGAAAAAGAAAGCGAAGACTCACCTTTTAACAAACATGCATTAAGTGCTTTCTATGTGCTTGGCCCTGTATTACTTGCAAAGGATAACTGAACAGTTAGGACATGGTCTCTGATCTAAAGGAGTTCTCTAATATCCAACTGTTCCTAAATCCACCTAAAGATGGAGGAAAAGTACAAGGGATCAAGTTATATTGGCAAATGGCTTACTATGGGATTTATAACTGTGTGACTTCTACTCAAGCTCCAAACTACTCCCAGACATAGATAATTTACCAAATGCAATTCCCTTTGCTACAGTGCATTGTAATATGAAGGCACCTGTGAAGGGGAATCCAGTTATTGTTAGGTACCACATTATTTTCTTCTAAACCTTATACAGCAAAGTGTATTCACACCACCTAAAGTGAATGGTAACTGGATTAGAATTTCCAGAAAGCTATCTCGAATTTTAGGTTAAGACCTGAGCTGGTCCACACTGAAAGATATCGTATGACTCAGAGTTAAGTACATACCACTGAGTCACAGAAAAATCTAACCATTAACACAACTGGATCTAGCCTAGCAGGGATCAGAAGAGAAAGTTTGATAAGACCTAATGGCCACCTCATGCTAAGAGCTGACTCACTGGAAAAGACCCTGATGCTGGGAGGGATTGGGGGCAGGAGGAGAAGGGGATGACAGAGGATGGCTGGATGGCATCATTGACTCAATGGACATGAGTTTGAGTAGACTCCGGGAGTTGGTGATAGACAGGGAGGCCTGGCGTGCTGTGATTCACGGAGTTGCAAAGAGTCAGACACGACTGAGCAACTGAACTGAACTGACTGAATAAGAAATAGTCACTGGGGACTTTATTTAATAAAAGCCTATGCTGTGACCATTTCTGAAAACTTACTGGAAATGTTAACATCTGGGCAATTTGAACAGACATGTGAAAGACGAATCTTCACTGGGAACTACAGTTAGCTCTTCTTTATTTATAATCCCTAAAATAAAACAGGTATGTCACACAGAAGAGAATGTTTATCTATCTACTTCCATTCTCTTTTAGACACAACATACATCTAATCTTCAAACACCCTCATTGTACGAAGGAGAAAGCTAAGGATCAGAGAGGTCAAGTAACTTTTAAGGTCTACTTTCAGCTAGTAATTGGTGGGCCTGGGATTCTACTAGGTTGGCCTGACAACAAGTCTCTCTATCACAGTGCAGTGAAAGGAATGGTGGAAGGATAGAGTGTTCCTGTCCTACACCTCCTGCAAAAACATGAAAGACTCATCTTTGCTAGGCCTTCATCTCTCCTTTCTTGGTAAAAGAGAATTTAAGGAGTAATCAGAGCTGCCCATTGTTAGACATTATACCTAAACATCTGAAAAGGAATACAGAAGATTTAGCTTGTGGTAGATGGAACAATGGACCCCTCCAAAGAAATTAACACTTCAATTCCTGGAACCTGTGAGTACCTGGCTTTACATGACAAAAGCGATTTTGCAGATGTGCTTAGAGAACTTGAGATGGTGATCCCAATTTAATCATATAAGTCCTTAAAAACTGGAAGAGGAAGACAGAAGAGTGTGTCACAGAGAGACGTGACAGGAGAGAAATTAAACTTGTCATTGTTGTATTTGAAGGTGAGGGAAGAGGAACATGAGCCAAGAAACGGAGAGTCTCTAGAAAATGGGAAGACCCAGAGGGATCGGGTGGAGAGGGAGGTGGGAGGGGGGACTGGGATGGGGAATACATGTAAATCCATGGCTGGTTCATTTCAATGTATAACAAAAACTACTGTAATGATGTAGAGTGCTTAGCCTCCAACTAGTGGAAATAAATGGAAAAAAAAAATAAAATTTAACAATTTAGGTAAAAAATAAAATAAAATAAAATAACAAAAAAAAAAAAGAAAGAAAATGGGAGAACCTCAACTGACAGCCAACAAACGGAAGCCTCAGTCATACAATGAGACACAAGGAACTTGAATAGTCATGAAAAGAGGTTCTCACTTAGAGTCTCTAGAAACAAATGCAACCCAGCCAGGAGTGAGACACATGTCAGACTTCTGACCTATAGAACTGTTACATAATCATTTTGTAGGCTTGAAAGTTGTGGAATTTGTGGTAACTTATTAGGTGAGTAAAAGAAAATTGAAGCATAGTTATGTTATCACACATACTTCATCCTTCCCTATATCAACAGGCATACTTTGCATCCTCCCACCCCTTTGATATAGTATCAGTTTGGTTAGTTCAGCAGTTAATGTTTACATTAAAAGACTTTTGGAAAATGCTACTAATGGCTGAATCATGGAGTATACTTTTTTTCTTTCCTATGCAACTCTTTTCTTGTGCCCACCTTTAAATATCTACCTCTCTTTCAATTTCTCTCCTTTCTCTTACCCTCACTCTCTGTCTCTCTGCTTGTCTTTCTACATTATTTCCACTAATTTATCTTTAAAATGCTGCCCCTTAGCTGTGTAACTTTTCCGTTAATGTATATAAGAACAAAAGATATTTTATCAAGGTTAATTCTCTGGAAGAAGTTTCTCCTGGAGCATTTTGAACTCTTTTTCTAATAATAAATTTTATTGTCATATGAACCACAAAAAATAAGTACATTAAGTGAAGGCTTGGAAATTTTTATCTGCTGAATATACCCATATAACTATCATCCAAAATAGGATCTAGAACATTCCCATAACTGCAGAAAGTTCCTACATACCCTTTACTATCAATCTCTCTTCCAGTCCCATTCCTGACTGAGGCAATTTCTGATAGAATATCCATAACCAAAAATTAGATTATTCTTCATATTTGGCATAAATGAACATGAATTAAATGTATTCTTTTCTGCTGGGCCACTTTAACTCACTATAACATTATGAGATTAATCTATGTTGTTTTTCATTTTGGTAGTTCATTAATTTCTCTTTCTTCTTATTCCTGCCCCCAGCTTTATTAAGATATAACTGACAAATAACTGTATAAATTTAAGTTATCCAACATGTTGACTTCACACATTTATAAACAACATAATGATCACAACCATTAGCTAATACCACCACTCTATCACATAATTACCATTTCTTATTGTACTAAGAACATTTAAGGTCTACTCTCTTGACAACATTCAAGTATATGATACACTATTATTAGTATTATTAGGTATAATGACCATGCTGTATTTAGAGTTGCAGAAATTGTTAGTCTTATGATTGGAAGTTTGTACCCTTTGTGCAATATCTCCACATTTCCACTACAACCCAGACCCTGAAAATCAGCATTTTTATACTTTTCTGAATTTGACATTTTTAGACATTTGAAATGTCTGAAATTTAAATTTTTGACAATATTTCTGCTTATAAGTAATATTATACACTGTCTCTCTCTGATTTCTTTCACTTAGCCTAATGCCCTTAAATTTTATCCAAGTTGTTACAATTTGCAGGATTTCTTTCTTTCTCATTTCTCATTGGGCTTCCCAGGTAACTCAGTGGTAAAGAATCTGCCTGCCAATACAGGAGATACAGGTTCGATCCCTGGGTCGGGAAGATCCCTTGGAGAAGGAAATGGCAACTCATTCCAGTATTCTTGCCTGGAAAATCCCATGGACAGAGGAGCCTGGTGAGCTACAGTCCATGGAGTCACAAAGAGTTGGACACAACTGAGCACATACACACACATGGCTGAATAATATTTCACTGTGTGTGTGTGTGTGTGTGTGTGTGTGTGTGTGTATCAATCACATCTTCTTTATCCATTCCTCTGTTGGTGGACACTTAGATTATTTCCATATCTTGGCTACTGTGAATAATGCTGCAATGAAAATGGGAGTACAGTTATCTCTATGAAATCCTAATTTCAACTCCAGTGAATATTCCCTGGGTTTGCTGGATCTTATGGAAGTTCTATTTTTAATTTTTTGAGGAATCTCCATACTGTTTCCATAGTGGTTGTACCAGTTTACATTCCCACCAACAGTGAAGAGTTCCCTTAATCTCCACACCTTTAGCAATACTTTTTAGTCTCTTGTGTTTTTGATGATAGCAATTTCAACAGGTGTGAAGTGATATTTTATTTGCATTTACTTGATTAGTGATTAAAACACCTTTTCATTTATCATGTGCATGTGCCTATTATTTCATCAGGTTGTTTGTTTTTACACTATAAATTATATGAATCATTTACATTATAGATAAAGATCCTTTATTAGATACATGATTGCAAATATTTTCTCCCATTCCATTGGCTGCCTTTTCATTCCAACTGTTTCTTTCATTGTGAAAAAGGTTTTTAGTTTGATGTAGACACACATGTTTATTTTCATTTTTTGCTTTTGGTATCATTGAAAACATCACTGCCAAAACCAATCTCCAAGATCAATATTTTTTTCCTTAAAAGTTTTATGCCTTTAAGTCTTTAATCCATTTTGAGTTCATTTTTGTGCATGGTTTAAGATGGGATTGGATTTTATTCTTCTGTATATAGTATCCATTATTCCCAACAACATTTACTACAGAAAATATTCTTTCTCCATTGAGTATTCTTGTCTCCCTTGTCAAATATTATTTGACCATGCATGACACAGGAGTTTATTTCTGGACTGTTTATTTTGTTCTGTTGGTCAATGTGTCTACATTTATGCCAGTATCCTATTGCTCTAATTACTATAAAAATCAGGAAGTATAATGCCTCTAGCTTTGTTCATCTCAAAACTGTTTTGGCTACTTAGGGTCTTTTGTGACCTCAAATGAATTTTAGGATTGTTTCTTCTACTTCTGTAAAAATATTATTGGAAGCACAGATGGGATTGCATCAAATCCATAGATGGCTTTAGGTATGAATATTTTAACAATATTAATTCATGATCCATGAACACAATATATCATTCCATTTATTCCTGTCTCAACTTCTTTGATCAAAGCCTTGAAGTTTTCAGCATATAGATCTTTTTCTCCTTTGTAAAATTTAGTTCTAACTACTTTATTATTTTTGATGTTATTTGAATGGGACTGTTTATTTCATCTTCAGATGCTTTGCTATTTGTATATAAAAACACTACTGATGTTTATATGTTGTTTTTCTATCCTGCAACTTCTTTGAATTTGTTGACTAGGTCTAGCAGGTTTTTAGTGGAGTCTTTAGGGTTTTCTGTATATATCACTTCATGGCAAATAGATGGGAAAAAAGTGGAAGTTAGTGGCAGATTTTAATTTTTGGGGCTCCAAAATCACCGTGGACAGTGACTGCAGTCACAAAATTAAAAGACACTTGCTCCTTGGAAGGAAAGTCATGACAGACCTAGAGAGTGTATTAAAAGCAGGGACATCACGTTGCTGACAAAGGTGCATATAGCCAAAAACAGTGTCAAAGATCATATTATCTGCTAACAAAGACAATTTTACTACTTCCTTTTCCATTTGGATGCTCTGGCTAGGATATCCAGTACTATCTTAAGTAGGAGTGGTGAGAATGGACACTCCTGTAGTATTCCATAATTCAGAGGAAAAATTTTCAAGCTCTTACCACTGAGTATCATGTTGGTTGTGGGTTTGTTCTAAATGGACTTTACTCTGTTGAGATATGTTCGTTTCTTCTATAATCAATTTTCTGAGTGTTTTTGTCACGAAAGGATGGTGTATTATGTCAAATGCTTTTCTTGCATTATTAAGATGATATGGTTTCTTTATCTTTATTCTACTTATGTGGTTATCAAATTTAGTGACTTGCAAGTGTAGAACAATGCTTGCATCTGTGGGATAAGTTCCACTTGATCATGGTTCAGTTCAGTTCAGTTCAATTGCTCAGTGGTGTCCAATTCTTTGTGACCTTGTGAAAGACAGCATGCCAGGCCTTCCTGTCCATCACCAACTCCCGGAGTCCACCCAAACCCCATGTCCATCGAGTCGATGATGCCATCCAACCATCTCATCCTCAGTCGTCCCCTTCTCCTCCTGCCCTCAATCTTTCCCAGCATCAGGGTCTTTTCCAATGAGTCAGCTCTTTGCATCAGGTGGCCAAAGTATTGGAGTTTCAGCTTCAACATCAGTCCTTCCAATGAACACCCAGGACTGATCTCCTTTAGGATGGACTGGTTGGATCTCCTTGTAGTCCAAGGGACTCTCAAGAGTCTTCTCCAACACCACAGTTCAAAAGCATCAATTCTTCTGCACTCAGCTTTCTTCACAGTCCAACTCTCACATCCATACATGACAACAGGACAAACCATTGCCTTGACTAGATGGACATTTGTTGTCAAAGTAATACCTCTGCTTTTTAATATGCTGTCTAGGTTGGTCATAACTTTCCTTCAAGGAGTAAGCGTCTTTTAATTTCATTGCTGCAATCACCATCTACAGTGATTTTGGAGCCCAGAAAAATAAAGTCAGCCACTTGTTTCCACTGTTTCCCCATCTATCTGCCATGAAGTAATGGGACCAGATGCCATGATCTTAGTTTTCTGAATGTTGAGCTTTAAGCCAAATTTTTCACTCTCTTCTTTCACTTTCATAAGGGTGGTGTCATCTGCATACCTGAGGTTATTGATATTTCTCCCGGCAATCTTGATTCCAGCTTGTGCTTCCTCCAGCCAAGCGTTTCTCATGATGTACACTGCATATAAGTTAAATAAGCAGGGTGACAATATACAGCCTTGACATACTCCTTTCCCTATTCAGAACCCATCTGTTGTTCCATGTCCAGTTCTAACTGTTGCTTCCTGACCTGCATATAGGTTTCTCAAGAGGCAGGTCAGGTGGTCTGGTATTCCCATCTCTTTCAGAATTTTCTACAGTTTATTGTGATCCACACAGTCAAAGGCTTTGGCATAGTCAATAAAGCAGAAATAGATGTTTTTCTGGAACTCTCTTGCTTTTTCGATGATCCATCGGATGTTGGCAATTTGATCTCTGGTTCTACTGCCTTTTCTAAAACAAGCTTGAACATCTGGAAGTTCACGGTTCGCAAACTGCTGAAGCCTGGCTTGGAGACTTTTAAGCATTACTTTACTAGCATGTGAGATGAGCGCAACTGTGCAGTAGTTTGAGCATTCTTTGGCATTGCCCTTCTTTGGGACTGGAATGAAAACTGACTGTTTCCAGTCCTGTGGCCATTGCTGAGTTTTCCATATTTGCTGGCATATTGAGTGCAACACTTTCACAGCGTCATCTTTCAGGATTTGAAATAGCTCAACTGGAATTCCATCACCTCCACTAGCTTTGTTCATAGTGATGCTTCCTAAGGCCCACTTGACTTCACATTCCAGGATGTCTGGCTCTAGGTGAGTGATCACACCATCATGATTATCTGGGTCATGAAGATCTTTTTTGTACAGTTCTTCTGTGTATTCTTGCCACCTGTTCTTAATATCTTCTGCTTTTGTTAGGTCCATACCATTTCTGGTTCTTTATCAAACCCATCTTTGCATGAAATGTTCCCTTGGTATCTCTAATTTTCTTGAAGAGATCTCTAGTCTTTCCTATTCTAATGTTTTCCTTTATTTCTTTGCATTGATTGCTGGGGAAGGCTTTCTTATTTCTCCTTGCTATTCTTTGGGAACTCTGCATTCAAATGGGTATATCTTTCCTTTTCTCCTTTGCTTTTCACTTCTGTCTTTTCACAGCTATTTGTAAGGCCTCCTCAGACAGCCATTTTGCCTTTTTGCATTTCTTTTTCTTGCAGATGTTCTTGATCCCTGTCTCCTGTACAATATCATGAACTTCTGTCCATATCTCATCAGGCACTCTGTCTCTCAGATCTTCAGATCTAGTCCCTTAAATCTATTTCTCACTTCCACTGTATAATCATAAGGGATTTGATTTAGGTCATACCTGAATGGTCTAGTGGTTTTCCCCACTTTCTTCAATTTCAGTCTGAATTTGGCAATAAGGAGTTCATGATCTGAGCCACAGTCAGCTCCTGGTCTTGTTTTTGCTGACTATATAGAGCTTCTCCATCTTTGACTGCAAAGAATATTTGAATATAATCAATCTGATTTCAGTGTTGACCATCTGGTGATGTCCATGTGTAGAGTCTTCTCTTGTGTTGTTGGAAGAGGGTGTTTGTTATGACCAGTGTGTTCTCTTGGCAAAACTCTATTAGCCTTTGCCCTGCTTCATTCTGTACTCCAAGGCCAAATTTACCTGTTACTCCAGGTATTTCTTGACTTCCTACTTTTGCATTCCAGTCCCCTATAATGAAAAGGACATCTTTTTTGGGTGTTGGTTCTAGAAGGTCTTATAGGTCTTCACAGAACCATTCAACTTCAACTTCTTCAGCGTTACTGGTCCTGATGGCCCAGAAGTGGCAGCTGTGTGACGGTGCAGGAGTGGCAGCTGCGCAATGACACAGGAGCAGCCGAGAGGAAGTACCCCAGGTCCAAGGTCAGGGGTGGCAGCTGAGAGGAGCTACCCCATGTCCAAGGTAAGGAGTAGAGGCTGTGCTTTGCTGGAGCAACTGTGAAGAGATACCATAGGTCCAAGGTAGGAGAAATCCAAGTAAGATGGTAGTTGCTAAGAGAGGGCATCAGAGGACAGACAGACTGAAACCACAATCACAGACAACTAGCCAATCTGATCACATGGACCACAGTCTTGTCTAACTCAATGAAACTAAGGATGCTGTGTGGGGCCACCCAAGAAGGACAGGTCATGGTGGAGAGGTCTGACAGAATGTGGTCCACTGGAGAAGGGAATGGCAAACTGCTTCAGTATTCTTGCCTTGAGAACCCCATGAACAGTATGAAAAGGCAAAAAGATAGGACACTGAAAGATGAACTCCCCAGGTTGGTAGGTGCCCAATATACTACTGGAGATCAGTGGAGAAATAACTCCAGAAAGAATGAAATGGAGCCAAAGCAAAAACAACACCCAGTTGTGGATGTGACTGATGATAGAAGGAAGGTCCAATTCTGTAAAGAGCACTTTTGCATAGGAACCTGGAATGTTAGGTCCATGAGGAACCTGGAATGTTAGGTCCATGAATCTAGGCAAATTGGAAGTGGTCAAACAAGAGATGGCAAGAGTGAACGTTGACATTCTAAGAATCAGTGAACTACGATGGACTGGAATATGTGAATTTAACTCAGATGACCATTATATCTACTACTGTGGGCAAGAATCCCTTAGAAGAAATGGAGTAGCCATCATAGTCAACAAGAGTCTGAAATGCAGTACTTGGATGCAATCTCAAAAATGACAGAATGATCTCTGTTTGTTTCCAAGGCAAACCATTCAATATCATGGTAATCCAGTCCATACATGATAAGTGGAAAAACCATAGCTTTGACTAGACAGATCTTTGTTGGCAAAGTAATGTCTCTGCTTTTTAATACACTGCTTACATTAGCCATTGCTTTTCTTCTAAGCAGCAAGCATCTTTTAATTCCACTGCTACAGTTACCATTTGCAGTGATTTTGGAGCCAAAAACAACAAAGTCTCTCACTGTTTCCATTGTTTATGGGACCAGATGCCATGATCTTCATTTTTTGAATGTTGGGTTTTAAGCCAGCTTTTTCACTCTCCTCTTTCACTTTTATCAAGATATTCTTCAGTTCTTCTTCACTTTCTGTGGTGTCATCTACATATCTGAGATTATTGGTATTTCTCCCAGCAATCTTGATTCCAGCTTGTGCTTCATCCAGCCCAGAATTTTGCATGATGTACTCTGCATATAAGTTAAATAAGCAGGGTGACAATATACAGCCTTGACGTACTCCTTTCCCAATTTGGAACCAGTCTGTTGTTCCATGTCTGGTTGTAACTGTTGCTTCTTGACCTGCATACAGATTTCTCAGGAGGCAGATAAGGTGGTCTAGCACTCCCATCTTCTGAAGAATTTTCCACAGTTTGTTGTGAGCCACACAGTCAAAGGCTTTGGCATATTCAATAAAGCAGAAATAGATGTTTTCTGGAACTCTCTTGTTTTTCAATGATCCAACAGATGTTGGCAATTTGATCTCTGGTTCCTCTGCCTTTTCTATATCCAGCCTGAACATCTGGAATTTCTTGGTTCACAGACTGTTGAAGTATAGCTTGGAGAGTATTCAGCATTACTTTGCTAGAGTGTGAGATGAGTGCAATTGTGCGGTAGTTTGAACATTTTTTGCATTGATTTTCTTTAGGATTGGAATGAAAACTGACCTTTTCCAGTCCCGTGGCCACTGCTGAGTTTTCCAAATTTGCTAGCATATTGAGTGCAGCACTTTAACAGCATCATCTTTTAGGATTTGAAATAGTTCAGCTGGAATTCCATCACCTCCACTAACTTTGTTTGTAGTGATGCTTCCTAAGGTCCACTTGACTTTGCAGTCCAGGATGTCTGGCTCTAGGTGAATGATCACACTGTCATGGTTATCAGGTTCTATATAGTTCTGTGTATTCTGCCACCTCTTCTTAATATCTTCTGCTTCTATTAGATTCATACCATTTCTTTCCTTTATTGTGCCCATCTTTGCAGAAAATGTTCCCTTGGTATCTGTAATTTTCTTGAAGAGAGCTCTAATCTTTCCTATTCTCAAAACTACAATGAGGTATCTATTACCTCATTTCAGTCAGAATGGCCATCATCAATAAGTCTACAAACACTAAAAGCTGGAGAGGGTATGAAGAAAAGGGATCCCTCCTACACTGTTGGTGGGAATGTAAACTGGCACAGTCACTATGGATAACAATATATAGGGTCTTTAAAGTCTAAAACTACAGCTATCATATGATCCATCAATCCCACTCTTGGGGTATATATTTGGGAATACATATAATTTGAAAGGAACATGCACCACAATGTTCACTATAGCACTATTCACAATAGCCAGGAAATGGAAGCAACCTAAATATCCATCAACAGAGGAATGGATAAGAGGATGTGGTACGTATATACAACAGAGTATTACTCAGGTATACAGAAGAACAAAATAATGCCATTTGCAACAACATGAATGGATCCAGAGATTCTCAAACTGAGTGAAGTTAAGTCAGACAGATTTGCTAGATATATACAAAATTAAAAAAAGGAACAGAAGCAACTGAAGCAATAGAGATGCAGTGAGGATGAATATACCTTAAACACTGACCTTAGCACAAATACATAGAGAAATATTGAGATTTGGATGTGATTATTTTATTACCTGTAATTCGTAAGTGTGACATGTTGCTCTGATTATATATAAGATAGTACATATAGGTATATATCTATACAGATGTCTACAGATGATATTTATACATATATATGAGTAGACATAATTATGTAAATATATATAACTACTGATAAAACTTTATCTATACATATGTATAGCTATTGAAAAAAAAAGACTTGTCATACATGTATGTACATATGTAGTAATATATTTTGCATATGTGTGTTTATATAAACATGTATACATATATGAAATGAAAGCATATGTATGTACATATACAAACACATATTATGGTTACATATATAGATATTTCATTCCAATGTATTATTTTATTTTATTTTATTTTAAGTGCATTTGAATTCACAGAATACTGACTTAGCCAGTGCTTTAGATATTTTAATGGAAAATGGTCAACATATGCAATCAATCCCTCCCTTGGTGCCCAGTTTCAGCAACACTTTTCAAAGGAATTTACAAGAGAACTAATTCTTGTAGATCAATATTGCTTGTTAAGATCTCTCACCCATTATGTTTCCATTTACCCATATACAAGCGTACGTATATGGATCAAAATATAATAATCACTTTTAATGTTTCCGAATAAACAGATTTTTGCCTTTCCAATCTCAGAGCTCTGGATTCTGAGATCTTTGAGTGGTCATTAATCAATACTATTTTGTTCTCATCATTTCCTGAGGAAGAACCTGAAAATGTTCAGTTTTGTAGAGACTTACAATCTACAAAAACAGTTTCTGGTCTGTATTAGGCAACCTTTGAAGCAACTGCTCTTTCAGAATGCTTTATCTGCTGCCCTTAAACCCCTAAGCAAGCTTTGGAACTCCGGGAGTACAGTAGTTGTTCAAATACACAGTGTGTGTGTGTGTGTGTGTGTGTGTGTGTGTGTGTGTGTGTATGGCTTCACTCGTAGCTCTGTCAGTAAAGAATCCACCTGCAATGCAGGAGACCCAGGTTCATCCCTGGGTCAGGAAAATTCCCTGGAGAAGGAAATGACAACCCACTCAGTATTCTTGCCTGGAAAATCCCATGGACAGAGGAGCCTGGAAGACTACAGTCCATGGGGTCGCAAGAGTCTGACAAGAGGCAGTGACTAAACCACTTTGTGTGTGTGTGCACGAGCACAGTGTGGATTATCATTTATTTGTTTTCTTTTTTAACTGTCATAAAATGTTTTTCCCAAAACAGAGTTTGCCACAAAATATTGTTTTATGGACTGTATATAGAGTTACACTCTGCTACATAAACCTTATAAAAGTCAGTGGAATTGAACTTAGAGAAATTATTAAAAATAATAGATTATCTATTTAGAGCCTAAAGACAGGAATCTAAATGTTTGATTATGTGCTACAGAGGTTGATTTATCATTTCCAGATAATGGAAAAGATTTTACCTATTATTTATAAGCAGCAAAATAGTTTTGTACATTTTCTTTTATATTCCTTTTTTTACTAAGCACATATACTATCATCTCACAGGTATAGACACCATGTTTTATTTAAGATGTGCAATCTAGCATTGTACCTAAGATATGTTCAGTGTTGATTTTTATCATAAAATGGAGGAAGGTGCGAAGTTAGTGGTACTATTTTGATATTCTCTCAGGGAGAGTGTACTACTTGCTCAGAGCTCAGCTTCTATTGTCACTCTGGGTTTATCAGAACCAGAAAACATTATCTCTTGGCTTTGAAGTTATATTTTAGAAGAATAGTCTATAGCAAAAGCAAACAATACTATAAAGCTACTAGATCACATTCTTCCTATATTCTATTTCACAACATAGAGAATATAATGATTGTAAAAATAATAAACAGAATTGACTACTATTCTGTTTACAATAATGTTCTTATAACAGATAATGCTCTTCTTATAACAGATAATGTTATCAGAAGTTACACAGTTGAGTAACCAGCATGCTTTATGAACATATTTACCTCTCCACAATTGTATTATATATATTGGGAAAAGTGTTTTAATATTGAGTCATTGAATAGCAATTGCTTAGAAATCTGCTCATTTATGGACTGTTTAAGAAATTGAAATGAAATCTTTAAGTCTTGCATAGGGAAGCTATAAAGTGTGAATAGAGAATTCAAGGTTAATGAATGTTCATTTTGAAAGCAAAGCTCTTACAGCATTCACAGACCAAGTACTTATACTGTTGATAGTGCATTGAGTTTATCCTCTAATTCATTTGTTGTTGATGAAAGTAGACTAATATTACTCCTTAGGATTATAATACTACAAGAGAATGGCTATCCACTCCAGTATTCTTGCCTGGAGAACTTCATGGACAGAGGAGCCTGGTGGGCTACAGTCCATAGGGTCGCAAAGAGCTGGACATGACTGAGTGAATTTCATTTCCTTTCCATAGGATATAGAGACATATCCTGGATTACAAAATTACATGTATGTAGGTAGGATACGTTCTTCATCTAATGTGCAGTCCTAATTCTGGTACGGACACTAGAAATAGAAAGCTAATGAACTGGACTTTTTTCTTATGACAACATGCGCTTAGGTTGACTGACCATCACAATTAAAACTAACAATGAAGGTTTCCATAACACTTGGACATTTACAGAGCACTTTAATATATGTTTCATCTTATTCTGTTCTCACAGTAACTCTATTGATGTATGGTACTAATATTCCCATTTTATAGGCAATTTTATGGACTGAAATATTTGTATCCCCTAAAATTTATATGCTGAGGCCCTAACCCCAAGCGTGTGCTGATATTTGCAGGTGGGATCTTGGGAAGGTAATTAGATTTAATGAGGTCATGAGGGGAGATCCATCATGATAGGATTAGTCCCTTTACAAGAACAAGAAGACAAGGTTCAAGAGGGAGGGGACATATGTATACTATGGCTGATTCATGTTGATGTTTGACAGAAAACAAAATTCTGTAAAGCGATTATCCTTCAATTAAAAAATAAATTAATTTTAAAAAAGAAAAAAAAAGAAGACAAGGTGACCTCTTTCTCTGTCCATGCACAGGCACTAAGGACAGGCCAGGGGGGCATGCAGAGAGAAGGTGGCTGTCTAAAAGCCAGAAAATAGGAGGCCACCAGACACTGAATCTTTGGATATCTTGATTTTTTTGTCTGTTGTTTAAGCCACTCAGCCTATGGTATTTTAACAGAGCAGCCCACACTATCATACATACCAACATCCAAAACAGAATATTAATAAAAATGTTAATAGTTTATTAAAACTGCATAGTTCTTTGCAAGAGAACCAAGATAAATAGAACAGAATTGATAGTCTATGGGTAAATCTTTGTATTTATAAATTAATTTTAGACCAAGATAATAAAATGAAGAAATAATAGTGTTTTCAACTAATGATGCTGGGACAACTGGCTAGCCATGTGCAAATAAATGAAGCTGGATATTTATCTCCCACCATATTCAAAATATAACTCACAATGGATCAAAAATGTAAATATGAGAGGCAAAAATATAAAATGCTTAGGAAAAATACATGAGTAAGTCTTCATGATCTTGGATAAGGCAATGCTTTTTAAAATGTAACACTTAAAGTGCAAGGAATATATACAAAAATTAATTGGACATCATCAAAATTAAAATAGCAGCTGTTCTTCAAAGGAATTATCAAGGAAGTGAAAAGGCAACTCACAGAATGGGAAAGAACATTTTCAGATTTATCAGATAAAAAATATTTTATCTGATAAGCATATATTATCCAGAATATATATAGAACTTGCACAATTCAACAGTAAAAAGAATAAAAACATATTAAAAATGGGCAATGTATTTGAATAAGCATTCCCATAAACAAGATATACAAATAGCCATTAACCACAGGAAAAGATTATCAACATCATTAGATATCATGTTCAAGCTCAGTCACTCAGTTGTGTTCGACTCTTTGTGACCCCAAGCCCACTGGGTTCCTCTGTTCATGGAATTTCCCAGGCAAGAATACTGGAGTAGGTTGCCATTTCCTTCTCCAGGGGATCTTCCTCACCCAGGGATCTAATGCGTGTCTCCTGCCTTGGCAGGCAGAATCTTAGCACTGAGTCCCTGGGAAGCCCATCATTAGATATAAGGATAATGCAAACAAAAATCACAATGAGGAACCACTTTACACCTATTAGCATGGCTATAATAAAGAAAAAAGGGAAAACAGGAAATAATTGTTGGAGAGGATGTGGGGAAAAACAGAATTCTAATACATTGCTGATAAGAAGGAAAACAATTTGTTAGTTACATGTGGTAGTGCTTCACTGTATAAATGTATAATACATACATATTGTATGATTCCATTAATACAAACTGTCCAGAATAGGGAAATCCATATATACAGGACATACATTAATGGTTGCCAGGAGCTCAGGAGAGGGGGAAATGGGCATCAACTGTTTGTAAATATGAACTTTCATTTTGGGGAGATGAAAATATCCTGGAATGAGGAATGATTGATGCACAACTTTGTGAATATACTAAAATCTGCTGAATTGCACCATTTAAAAGGGTGAGTTTTATGGTATGTGAACTTAAACTCAATACAACTGTTAAAAATAAACTATAAGCACATGTAGGGATAATGGTAACTGACAGTTGGCCCTTGTGACAGAGAGAACAATACTTACTGCCTCTTTATTATTAACCAAGTGGTGCCTGAAGTCCATCAGTGTTTTGATTAAAATTCACACACATACATACACAAATGCATACAGTCCATACTTTTTGTGTGTTTGTTTTGGACATCATTAAATCTAATCTTACAATATTGAAACAGCGGAAGACCACAGCTCACAATGACATTCTTTCACGTCAGTGGATATATCAGTGCTTCATAATTAAAAGCAGGTTTAAACTATGAAAATTAAAACAGCTCATATGATATGATCTACGCATCTGTCTAGAAGAGTATGTATTTTCCCTTATATTATATTCCCCTACAAAGTCTCCACAGTTAGTTGTAAGTCTCAGGGTCAATAATGGGAGATGTGTGATGTGGTTTACATCACTGGGTTTTCCAGCCTAGCCCTGCTGTAACACTGGAGCTTGAGGTGTTTTGTTGATAATGAAAACAAGTAGGCTATCAGTTGATTCTATTTCCATGTGAATAAAATGTGGATCTGAAGGAATCTTGCTTTGGGGATGGTGACTGTGACTGAAATCTCCTCTATTTCAACAAGTCAGTTACTGACACAGAACTTCCAGTAGTTTCATTCATTTGGGGAATAAGGACAGGGGAAGAAGATTCACTAAAGCTGGGCTCCTGGAGTGGCTCAGTGGTAAAAAAAAAAAAAAAACAAAAAAACAAATCCACCTACTAATGCAGGTAGACACAGGAGATGCAGGTTCGATCCCTGGATCAGGAAAGATCCCCTGGAGGAGGAAACGGCAACCTACTCCAGTACTCTTGCCTGGGAAATCCCATGGGTAGTAGAGCCTGGAGGGCTACAGTCCACAGGGGTGCAGAGTCGGACATGACTGAGCACCCATGAATAGCTGTTACACCAGAAAAGAAAGGGGCACAGAAGTGAGAACCTGATTAGCAGAGTATAATCATAGGTTGGGATTTTGTTTATCATTTCAGCAGTGCTTCCCTCTTATGGCCCATCACCATTCCCTTGAACAAATGAAATAGTTTGATTCTTTAACATCTCCCAAGAAATTCTGGTTAAAGATCACCAATTTAAGACAGTAGTTCTCAACAAAGAGTGACTGTCCCGATCATAGGACATTTGGCAACACCTGGAGACTTTTCTGGTTATCACACCTGGGGGGAAGGTACTATTGGCATTTAGTGGTAGAATCCAGGCAATGCTGTCTAACAGCCTACAATACACAGGATAGTCCTCTACAACAACGGATTATCTAGGCCAAAACATTAACAGTTTCAAAGTTAAAAATCCTGATTTAAGGATAAAACTTGCCTATTAATTATGAGTAAAGATAGATAGGACATCCCTGGTGGTACTATGGATAGAAATCTGTCTGCCAATGCAGGGGACAGAGGTTCAATCCCTGGTCTTGGAAGATTCCACATGCCACAGAGCAACTAAGTCCACACCCTGGAGCCGGCAAGTCACTACTACTAAAGTCCATCCATATTCCTAGAGCCTGTTCTCCACAACAAATTACCACAATGAGAGGGCCACGCACTGCAAACAGACTAGTCCAGGCACAGCAACAAAAACCCCAGGGCAACCAAAAACAAAACAAAACAGAAACAAAGCAGAAATATTGGTGTTATTTAGTATTCTTGCCATCTTTTCACTGATATTTTTTTCTCTTGTTGCTCTAGAGCCAGGGCACAACAAACATAGTGATGCACTAATTATAGTGAAAGTGTTAGTCACTCAGTTGTGTCAAAATCCTTGTGATCCCATGGATTATAGCTCAACCAGGTTCCTCTGTCCATGGGATTCACCAGGCAAAAATACTGGAGTGGGTTGCATTTCCTTCTTCAGGATATCTTTCCCACCCCAGGATCAAACCTGGGTCTCCTGCATTGCAGGCATACTCTTTACCATCTGAGCCACCATGAAAGCTATACTAATTAGAACTACTTTTAGAGCCTGTTGAAAACATTGAATCAATATAATTCACAAAATGAGAATTTAGCTTTGTCTTCTTCATTTGGTTCAGTCTGACATTTTTATCATTTTTAAATAAATGTTTCCATTTAATGCATGGCTATTATTCTGATCCACACCCACTGCTAAAAAGCTAGCTTGGTTCTGTTCAGTTAAACCAGGAAAAATTTTCTGTACATTTTCTGAATAATTATATTATACCACTTTAAACATAATACTTTGTGCACAGGATACCCACATGTAATATGATTATTGTAATTAGTAATAATTTGTATAGCACTTCATATTTTTCAAGGGTTTTGCAGTTTTCCTCACAGTAATTCCATGTGCCAAATCACTATTATCATCTCCATTTCACAGATGAGAAAATAACAGTACAGAGAGGCTAATTATCTTGTTTGGGGGTCACAGATTGGTGCAAAATAGGGCTTGGACTGAGGTTTTTATTTAAAACAGAAAGTTAATTCAAGCCTGTCAGCCTTTGTCAGTCCTTGTTTCAAAGAGATTTTTCAAAAACAAAAGTCAGAGAAGCTGCATTCTCTATGAGTGGAAAGTTTCCAGGATTAATTTGTGTGTGTGTGCTATTTAAAATTTTATAATTTTAAGTGTGTTACTTCAGTTTGAATTACCTTAATGTGGAACAGTAATTAAGTCAGAAATACACTGCTCAGTGGCACTGCTTTTATACTGAACTAGAGTTGAATGAAGTAAAAATTAAGAATATGAAAAAAGAGCTGTAATTTATGAATGTGAGAAATTGTTTAGCTACATGTATCACATCAAAGAAAAACAGCAGCATTTAAGGTGCTGTATATAAGCATATTCCCTCTAAGAGAAATTTTAAATTGCTTTCAATCTGTGTCCAGCTAGCTCAGTTTCTTTGCCTGATACTAATGAGATCAATGTTACACCATCAATCCCCAAATGGGTCAATTAGATGTGCCCTGTCCATGGACAAAATCTGCACACAGAACTGAGAACAGCTGTCTTTTCAAATAGGCATATTGTTCACACACAGCTGTCAGCAAGCAAGATAATATGTCCTACTTAGTGCCACTCAGACCCACAGAGTGGAGATAATTCTTTCTTACTGATTGTTATTTCAGAAATGTCAATTGGTCATAGCAAGGACAGAAAATACCCGCCTTAACCCATCATAAAAATATAATCCTAAAATGTGAAGAATAAATGTTGATATTAGAGTAATAAAGGGTGATATGTGAGGTTTGTTCGCTATACGCATTGATCCATATTCATTTGAGGAACCTGAATAAGTTTTCAAAAGCAATTAAAGAACAAAGGAACCTGATCTTAGACTTCGGAGACATACATACCTGGTCAATGACTTACTGAATTGATTATAACTGACCAGTTGATCATTACATTATTTTCAGATTATGACTATTACATAAAATGTTATGTATAGCTGTATTTTCAAGTGCATTAACACTAAGAAGGACTTTAGTAAAAATAGCATAATATAAACAAAAGAACTTATTGGATAGGGAAAAATATTAATTACAAGCAAAAAAGCAGAAACTCTGGAGACAAAACCATATTAGTAAAATGCCACTGAACATCAAGAGTTCATTGTAACTGCCACAGTGTTAGTAGAAAACTAAATTTTACTATTTCCCTTGAGCCAAAGAAATGTTTTATTCTAGGTATTTGGGTAACTTTCTTTTCACTTTCTTCATCTGCTTTTCAAATTGTTACTAGGAAATTGTAGGAAGAATCGGAGGGGCGGGGGGGGGCAGAAATCATAGCTCTAATGAAAGCAGTGAAAGAAAATTAAAATCATTTTCATAAAATTTGATGGAAATGTTGCTTTAAATTAATTACAAGATAAGTAATAATTCCAGACAGCATAAGGGTGGTAAAGAGTCTGTCCAAGAGAAGACCCAAACAAAACTAATATTTGGCTAGAACAGCATAGTTTCTGGAAGTGAACAGCATTGGTATATAATCCAGATTCCATTACTTTCCAGTCATGAGATTTCAGGCAAGCTCATTATAAAAACCTTCTGTTTTCTTCCTTGTAGAGTGAAGATAATAAGAACTTCTTTATAAAGTTGTGATGAGGATTTAATGAAAATACATATTAAAATTTTAACATTATGCCTAATGGTTGCTTAATGTTAATGTTAGCATTAATTAGCACTGATATTGGATTAATATTTGCTTTGGTGTTAGTACTGATACTGGTATTAATTTTAGCATTAACATTACTATCTTTTTGCATGAGATATGTGATATGTGAAATGAGGACATTTTATTTATTTTGAGCATTGAGTAGAGTTCCCTGTTGGTTCTCATTAGTCATCTATTTTATACACAGTAGTGTATATATATGTCAATCCCAATCTCCCAATCCGTCCAACCTCCCACATTACCCCTTGGTGTCCATAAATTTGTTCTGTACATCTGTGTCTATATTTCTTCTTTGAAAATAAGTTCATCTGCATCATTTTTCTAGATTCTATAAATAAGTGAAATTAAATGATCTATGTTTTTCTCTTTCTGATCCACTTCACACTGTATATTACTGTCAATATTAGTACTAGTACTATTTCTGCTTTCCTTACTTATAATCAGTGTTTCCAACTTGGGTAGGATTAGACAATAAGTTGGACATTTAGTCCAAACACCTCATAGCACAGAAATCCCCTCTAAAACAACATTAACAGATGGTACTTTGAGACAAAATATTGAATTTTGTAATAATCCTTGTCAAATTTTATTTTGTTGATTTTCTTTTATGGTAGTGCACTATTTCTCTCAAATCCAGAAATAATTAAACATGGCATTTAACAGAAAGAAAAAATGAAAATGCAGTTGACATACAGAAATGAAAATCACCAGTTCTGATGTAAATGTATTACTAACACTGACAAAAATAATGAATAAACTAAATTTTATACAATTTTTTTGTCTTTAAATCAATGATTAATCTTAAGCTTTTCATCTCAAATGATCTTAAAATTATGATCTCTTTTAAAAATCTTTCACTATTACATTGCTTGTGCCTGCATTATATCATTTTTTGTAGGTTAAAGATGGCATTCTTCGATAACGTTCACAAAATGACCTTACTCCTTCTCTCTCTCACACTTTATCAAATATACAGACTTCTCTAAATGCAAAACAACTTGCTGAAGATTTCATATTAACATGAACTGTTATTTATTGATATTTTCTGTGCTAAGTATTGTGCTATTAGTGTCAAGTTTTACATGCGAGATTTTATAGACTGAATATTTTCCCCCCAAATTCCTAGGTTGAAACTCTCAACCCCAGTGGGATGGCATTTGAAAGTGAGGTCTTTGAGGGGTAATCTGGGGCTAGATTAGGTCATTATGGGAGGCCCCTCATGATAGATTATCTTTTATAAGAGGAGAAGGAAACAGGAGAGGTCTCTTTCTCTGCCATGTGAGGATACTGCAAGAGGGTGGCCACCTGCAAACTGGAAAGAGGCATCTTACCAAGAACTCAAATCTGCTGATGGCTAGATCTTGAACTTCCCAGCCTCCAGAACTGTGAGAAATAGATGTCTCATTTTTAATCTACCCACTTTATGGTATTTCATTATAGCAGCCCAATCTGACTAAGAAATTAATACTATGAAAGGGCTGCTGTTGTAACAAACACCTAAAAGTATAGAAACTGCTTTGGAACTAGATAATGGGTAAAAGCTAAAAGTGTTTGTAGGTGCCTTCTAGAAAAAGCTTACATTTCAAGGAAAGACTATCCGTGTTAAATATTAGCAAAAAAATATTAGCTCAATTATGTGTGTGTCAGTATTTTGTGCAAGGTGGAACTAGAAGCAATGAAATTGGATATTTAGCTAAGATTTCCAAGAAAAAAGTTGATGGAGCAACTTCAGACTGCTTACAGTAAAAAACAAGAAGAGAAAAATTAAAGAACTACAAAAATTTTAAACATAAAGAGACCAAAACTTAGAGATTTGGAAAATCTTGCTAAAAATTGAGAAAGCATTCTTCCGGAGAGAACAGTAACCAAAAGTGGGAGAGTGCAACCATTTGATAAGTAGATTAATACGAGCTTGAACCAGAATAGAACTAACCAAGCCAAAAGAGCAGAAATACTTCCAGTTTGAACTGAATGATATGGAGATAGGATGGAATGAAGGAACACTGCCAGACTTCTTACATTCAACAGGAAAATAAAGCTATCCATCTGTGCACTTGTGCTATTCTTCAAGAAAAGAGAATGGCTCCAAAGGTGACAAGTCAGACATCATCAGGGCTATCTCGTTAGTGTCAGCAGACCAGAGATCATCCAACCAAAGCCAAAAATGCATTGCCAGCTAGGGCTCTGACAGTGACAGTGTCACCACAGTGGATCAGGAAGGCAGAGCATCTGGTCAGAGGATTATTCTTGAACCTTAAGATATCATGGAATTTGCCTTCTCAGGTGTTGGGAATAGACTAGGACCCATCACCTCTTTATATCTCTCTTTTGGAATGGAAATGTCTAGTCTATGCCCCACCATTGTAGCTTTTTTCCTTCTTTTTTTTAAACATAAATTTATTTATTTTAATTTGAGGCTAATTACTTTACAATATTGCATTGGTTTTGCCACACACATTGACATGAATCCACCACAGGTGTACATGTGTTCCCCATCCTGAACTCCCCTCCCACCTCCTTCCCCATCCCATCCCTCTGGGTCATCCCAGTGTACCAGCCCCAAGCACCCTGTATCATGCATCGAACCTGGACTGGTGATTCGTTTCACATATGATAAGGTACGTTATCATGTTTCAATGCCATTCTCCCAAATCATCCCACCCTTGCCCTCTCCCACAGAGTCCAAAAGACAGTTTTATACATCTGTGTCTCTTCTGCCATATCACATACAGGGTTATTGTTTCCATCTTTCTAAATTCCATTTACATGCATTAGTATACTGTATTGGTGTTTGTCTTTCTGGCTTATTTCACTCTGTATAATAGGCTCCAGTTTCACCCACCTCATTAGAACTGATTCAAATGAATTCATTTTAATGGCTGAGTAATATTCCGTTGTGAATATGTACCACAGCTTTCTTATCCATTCGTCTGCTGATGGACATCTAGGTTGCTTCCATGTCCTGGCTATTATAAACAGTGCTGCAATGAACATTGGGGTACATGTGTCTCTTTTCAATTCTGGTTTCCTTGGTGTGTATGCCCAGCAGTGGGATTGCTGGGTCATATGGCAGTTCTATTTCCAGTTTTTTTGTTTGTTTTTTTGTTTGTTTTACTGGTTTATTTATTTATTTATTTTTCATTTTGGAACTGTCCAGATTTCCAGTTTTTTAAGGAATCTCCACACTGTCCTCCATAGTGGCTGTACTAGTTTGCATTCCCACCAACAGTGTAAGAGGGTTCCCTTTTCTCTGTACCCACTTCAGCATTTATTGCTAGTAGACTTTTGGATAGCAGCCATTCTGACTGGCATGAAGTGGAACCTCATTGTGGTTTTGATTTGCATTTCTCTGATAATCAGTGATGTTGAGCATCTTTTCATGTGTTTGTTAGCCATCTATATGTCTTCTTTGAAGAAATGTCTGTTTAGCTCTTTGGCCCATTTTTTGATTGGGTCGTTTATTTTTCTGGAATTGAGCTACAGGAGTTACTTGTATATTTTTGAGATTAATTCTCTTGTCAGTTGCTTCATTTGCTATTATTTTCTCCCATTATGAAGGCTGTCTTTTCACCTTGCTTATAGTTTCCTTCATTGTGCAAAAACTTTTAAGTTTTAATTAGGTCCCATTTGTTTATTTTTGCTTTTATTTCCAATATTATGGTAGGTGGTCATAGAGGATCCTGCTGTGATTTATGTCGGAGAGTGTTTTGCCTATGTTTTCCTCTAGGAGTTTTATAGTTTCTGGTCTTACGTTTAGATCTTTAATCCATTTTGAGTTTATTTTTGTGTATGGTGTTAGAAAGTGTTCTAGTTTCATTCTTTTACAAGTGGTTGACCAGTTTTCCCAGCACCACTTGTTAAAGAGATTGTCTTTTTTCCATTGTATATTCTTGCCTCCTTTGTCAAAGATAAGGTGGGTGGATTTATCTCTGGGCTTTCTATTCTGTTCCATTGATCAATGTTTCTGTCTTTGTGCCAGTACCATACTGTCTTGATGACTGTGGCTTTGTAGTAGAGCCTGAAGTCAGGTAGGTTGATTCCTCCAGTTCCATTCTTATTTCTCAAGATTGCATTGGCTATATGAGGTTTTTTGTATTTCCATACAAATTGTGAAATTATTTGTTCTAGTTCTCAGAAAAATACCATTGGTAGCTTGATAGGGATTGCATTGAATCTATAGATTGCTTTAGGTAGTATACTCATTTTCACTATATTGATTCTTCTGATTCATGAGCAAGGTATATTTCTCCATCTGTGTCCTCTTTGATTTCTTTCATCAGTGTTTTATAGTTTTCTATATATAGGTCTTGTGTTTCTTTAGGCGGATATATTCCTAAGTATTTTATTATTTTCATTGCAATGGTGAATGAAATTGTTTCCTTAATTTCTCTTTCTGTTTTCTCATTGTTAGTGTATAGGAATGCATGGGGTTTCTGTGTGTTGATTTTATATCTGCAACTTTACTATTTTCATTGATTAGCTCTAGTAATTTTCTGGTGGAGTCTTTAAGGTTTTCTATGTAGAGGATCATGTCATCTGCAAACAGTGAGAGTTTTACTTCTTCTTTTCCAATCTGGATTCCTTTTATTTATTTTTCTGCTCTGATTGCTGTGGCCAACACTTCCAAAACTATGTTGAATAGTAGTGGTGAGAGTGGGCACCCTTGTCTTGTTCCTGACTTTAAGGGAAATGTTTTCAATTTTTCACCATTGAGGATAATGTTTGCTGTGGGTTTGTCATATATAGCTTTTATTACATTGAGATATGTTTCTTCTATTCCTGCTTTCTGGAGGGTTTTAATCATAAATGGATGTTGAATTTTGTCAAAGGCTTTCCCTGCATCTATTGAGATAATCATATGGTTTTTATCTTTCAATTTGTTAATGTGATATATCACACTGATTGATTTGTGGATATTGAAGAATCCTTGCATCCCTGGGATAAAGCCCACTTGGTCATGGTGTATGATCTTTTTAATATGTTATTGGATTGTGTTTGCTAGAATTTTTTAAGGATTTTTGCATCTATGTTAGTCAGTGATATTGGCCTGCAGTTTTCTTTTTTTTGTGTGTGGCATCTTTGTCAGATTATGGTTTTAGGATGATGGTGACCACATAGAAAGAGTTTGGAAGTTTACCTTCCTCTGAAATTTTCTGGAAGAGTTTGAGTAGGATAGATGTTAGTTCTTCTCTAAATTTTTGGTAGAATTCACTGTGAAGCCATCTGGTCCTGGGCTTTTGTTTGCTGGAAGATTTCTGATTACAGTTTCAATTTCCATGCTTGTGATGGGTCTGTTAAGACTTTCTATTTCTTCCTGGTTCAGTTTTGGAAAGTTATACTTTTCTAAGAATTTGTCCATTTCTTCCAAGTTGTCCATTTTATTGGCATATAGTTGCTGATAGCAGTTTCTTATGATCCTTCGTATTTCTATGTTGTGTGTTGTGATCTCTCCATTTTCATTTCTTTTTTTTTTTTAACTTTTTTTTTAATAGGCTAATTACTTTACATCATTACAGTAGTTTTGTCATACATTGAAATGAATCAGCCATGGATTTACATGTATTCCCCATCCCAGTCCCCCCTCCCACCTCCCTCTCCACCCGATCCTTCTGGGTCTTCCCAGTGCACCAGGCCCGAGCACCTGTCTCATGCACCCAATCTGGGCTGGTGATCTGTTTCACCCTAGATAATATACATGTTTCAATGCTGTTCTCTTGAAACATCCCACCCTTGCCTTCTCCCAGAGTCCACAAGTCTGTTCTATATATCTGAGTCTCTTTTTCTGTTTTGCATATAGGGTTATCATTACCATCTTTCTAAAGTCCATATATATGTGTTAGTATACTGTAATGGTCTTTATCTTTCTGGCTTACTTCGCTCTGTATAATGGGCTCCAGTTTCATCCATCTCATTAGAACTGATTCAAATGAATTCTTTTTAATGGCTGAGTAATATTCCATGGTGTATATGTACCACAGCTTCCTCATCCATTCATCTGCTGATGGGCATCTGGGGTTGCTTCCATGTCCTGGCTATTATAAACAGTGCTGCGATGAACATTGGGGTGCACGTGTCTCTTTCAGATCTGGTTTCCTTGGTGTGTATGCCCAGAAGTGGGATTGCTGGGTCATATGGCAGTTCTATTTCCAGCTTTTTAAGAAATCTCCACACTGTTTTCCATAGTGGCTGTACTAATTTGCATTCCCACCAACAGTGTAAGAGGGTTCCCTTTTCTCCACACCCTCTCCAGCATTTATTGCTTGTAGACTTTTGGATAGCAGCCATCCTGACTGGCGTATAATGGTACCTCATTGTGGTTTTGATTTGCATTTCTCTGATAATGAGTGATGTTGAGCATCTTTTCATGTGTTTGTTAGCCATCTGTATGTCTTCCTTGGAGAAATGTCTGTTTAGCTCTTTGGCCCATTTTTTGATTGGGTCATTTATTTTTCTGGAGTTGAGCTGGAGGAGTTGCTTGTATATTTTTGAGATTAATCCTTTGTCTGTTGCTTCGTTTGCTATCATTTTCTCCCAATCTGAGGGCTGTCTTTTCACCTTGCTTATAGTTTCCTTTGTTGTGCAAAAGCTTTTAAGTTTCATTAGGTCCCATTTGTTTATTTTTGCTTTTATTTCTAAAATTCTGGGATGTGGGTCATAGAGGATCCTGCTGTGATTTATGTCGGAGAGTGTTTTGCCTATGTTCTCCTCTAGGAGTTTTATAGTTTCTGGTCTTACATTTAGATCTTTAATCCATTTTGAGTTTATTTTTGTGTATGGTGTTAGAAAGTGTTCTAGTTTCATTCTTTTACAGGTGGTTGACCAGTTTTCCCAGCACCACTTGTTAAAGAGGTTGTCTTTTTTCCATTGTATATCCTTGCCTCCTTTGTCGAAGATAAAGTGACCATAGGTTCGTGGATTTATCTCTGGGCTTTCTATTCTGTTCCATTGATCTATATTTCTGTCTTTGTGCCAGTACCATACTGTCTTGATGACTGTGGCTTTGTAGTAGAGTCTGAAGTCAGGCAGATTGATTCCTCCAGTTCCATTCTTCTTTCTCAGGATTACTTTGGCTATTCGAGGTTTTTTGTATTTCCATACAAATTGTGAAATTATTTGTTCTAGTTCTGTGAAAAATACAGTTGGTAGTTTGATAGGGATTGCATTGAATCTATAGATTGCTTTGGGTAGTATAGCCATTTTGACAATATTGATTCTTCCAATCCATGAACACGGTATATTTCTCCATCTGTTTGTGTCCTCTTTGATTTCTTTCATCAGTGTTTTATAGTTTTCTATGTATAGGTCTTTTGTTTCTTTAGGTAGATATACTCCTAAGTATTTTATTCTTTTTGTTGCAATGGTGAATGGTATCGTTTCCTTAATTTCTCTTTCTGTTTTCTCATTGTTAGTGTATAGGAATGCAAGAGATTTCTGTGTGTTAATTTTATATCCTGCAACTTTACTGTATTCATTGATTAGCTCTAGTAATTTTCTGGTAGAGTCTTTAGGGTTTTCTATGTAGAGGATCATCATGTCATCTGCCAACAGAGAGAGTTTCACTTCTTCTTTTCCTATCTGGATTCCTTTTGCTTCTTTTTCTGCCCTGATTGCTGTGGCCAACACTTCCAAAACTATGTTGAATAGTAGTGGTGAGAGTGGGCACCCTTGTCTTGTTCCTGACTTTAAGGGAAATGTTTTCAATTTTTCACCATTGAGGGTAATGTTTGCTGTGGGTTTGTCATATATAGCTTTTATTATGTTGAGGTATGTTCCTTCTATTCCTGCTTTCTGGAAAGTTTTAATCATAAATGGATGTTGAATTTTGTCAAAGGCTTTTTCTGCATCTGTTGAGATAATCATATGGTTTTTATCTTTCAATTTATTAATGTGGTGTATTACATTGATTGACTTGCGGATATTAAAGAATCCTTGCATTCCTGGGATAAAGCCCACTTGGTCATGATGTATGATTTTTTTAATATGTTGTTGGATTGTGTTTGCTAGAATTTTTTAAGGATTTTTGCATCTATGTTAGTCAGTGATATTGGCCTGCAGTTTTCTTTTTTGTGTGTGTGGCATCTTTGTCAGATTATGGTTTTAGGATGATGGTGACCACATAGAAAGAGTTTGGAAGTTTACCTTCCTCTGAAATTTTCTGGAAGAGTTTGAATATGATAGATGTTAGTTCTTCTCTAAATTTTTGGGTAGAATTCAGCTGTGAAGCCATCTGGTCCTGGGCTTTTGTTTGCTGGAAGATTTCTGATTACAGTTTCAATTTCCATGCTTGTGATGGGTCTGTTAAGATTTTCTATTTCTTCCTGGTTCAGTTTTGGAAAGTTGTACTTTTCTAAGAATTTGTCCATTTCTTCCAAGTTGTCCATTTTATTGGCATATAGTTGCTGATAGTAGTCTCTTATGATCCTTCGTATTTCTATGTTGTGTGTTGTGATCTCTCCATTTTCATTTCTAATTTTGTTGATTTAATTTTCCTCCCTTTTGTTTCTTGATGAGTCAGTACCATTGTATTTTTGGAAGCACATAACTTGTCTGGTTTAACAGGTTTACAACTAGAGGGAAACTGGTCCCAGGATAAATCTTGAGGCTTATCCAAATTTGACTTAGATGATACTTGGATGAGACTTTGGATTTAAATGCATGAAAGAGTTAAGAGTTTGGGGGTGCTGAAATACAGTTCATGTATTTTATATTTGAAAAGGACATGAATTTGGGGGCCCAAAAGTAATGACTGATGACTGTACACATGGACATCACCAGATTACAAAACCAGACCGATTATGTTCTTTGCAGACAAAGATGGAGAAGCTCAATACAGTCAGCAAAAACAAGACCTAGAGCTGACTGTGGCTCACATCACGAGCTCCTCATTGTAAAAATTCAGGCTGAAATTGAAGAAAGTAGGGAAAAACACTAGGCCATTCAGGTATGACCTAAATCAAATCCCTTATTATTATACAGTGGAGGTGACAAACAGATTCAAGAGATTAGATCTGGTAGACACAGTGCCTAAAGAATTATCAATGGAGACTTGTAACACTGTACAGGAAGCAGTGACCAAAACCATCCCAAAGGAAAAAAAATGCAAGAAGACAAAGTGATTGTCTGAGGAGGCTTTACAAATAGCTGAGGAAAGAAGAGAAGTGAAAGGCAAGGGAGAAAGATATATACCCAACTGAATGCAGAGTTCCAGAGAACAGCAAGGAGAGATTAAAAAAAATAAATAAAAAATGTCTTCAATGAAAAATGCAAAGAAATAGAGGAAAACAATAGAATGGAAAGACTAGAGATTTCTTTAAGAAAATTGGAGATATCAAGGGAACATTTCATGCAAGGATGGGCATGATAAAGGACAGAAATGGTAAGGACCTAACAGAAGCAGAAGAGATTAAGAAGAAGTGGCAAAAATACACAGAAGAACTATACAAAAAAAAAAAAAAGTCTTAATGACCAGATAACCACAATGGTGTGGTCACTCATCTAGAGCCAGACATCCTAGAGTGTGAAGTCAAGTGGGCCTTAGGAAGTATTACTATAAACAAAGCTAGTGGAGGTGATGGAATTCCAGCTGAGCTATTTCAAATCCTAAAAGATGATGCTGTTAAAGTGTTGCAACCAATATGCCAACAAAATTGGAAATCTCAGCAGTGGCCACAGGACTGGAAAAGATAAATTTTCATTCCAATCCCAAAGAAGGCAATGTCAAAGTATGTTCAAATCACCACACAATTGTGCTCATTTCACAGGCTAGCAAGGTAATGCTCAAAATCCTTCAACCCAGGTTTCAACAGTACATGAACCAAGAACTTCCACATGTACAAGCTGGATTTAGAAAAGGCAGAGGAACCAGAGATTAAATTGCCAACATCCACTGGATCATAGAAAAAGCAAGAGAATTCCAGAAAAACATCTACTTTTGCTTCATTGACTATGCTAAAACCTTTGACTGTGTGGATCACAACAAACTGTGGGAAAACCTCAGATATGCAAATGATACCACCCTAACATCAGAAAGTGAAGAGGAACTAAAGAGCTGCCTGATGAAGGTGGAAGAGGAGAGTGAAAAATATGGCTTAAAACTCAACATTCAAAAAACAAAGATCATGGCATCTGGTCCCATCACTTCATGGCAAATAGATAGGGGGAAATGGAAACAGTGGCAGATTTTATTTTCTTGGGGTCCAAAATCACGACGGACAGTGACTGCAGCCATGAAATTTAAGATGCTTGCTCCATGGAAGAAAAGCTATGACAAACCTAGACAGCGTATTCAGAGTTGAACCAAAAAGAAAACTGAGCACAAAAGAATCAATGCTTTTGAACTGTGGTGCTGGAGAAGACTCTTGAGAGTCCCTTGGACAGCAAGGAAATCAAACCAGTCAATCCTAAAGGAAATCAACCCTGAATATTCATTGGAAAGACTGATGCTGAAGCTGAAGCTCTAATACTCTGGTCACCTGATGTGAAGAGTCAACTCACTGGAAAAGACCCTTTCCTGATGATGGGAAAGATTGAGGGCAAGAGGAGAAGGGGGCAACAGAGTATGAGATGGTTGGATGGCATCACTGGTCATGAGTTTGAGTAAATTCTGCAAGATAGTGAAGGACAGGTAAGTCTGGTGTGTGGCAGTCCATGGGGTCGCAAAGAGTCAGACACAACTTAGCAATTGAACAACAACAAAAACAATGTGGAATCCATTTACCTGGTATGAATTTCCTTGGTTCTCATCCAGATTCAAGGAGTTGAAGGGTAATTATAGTGTTGCAAATAACCTGAATATTGCCATCACAAGACAATTATGAAAAACTCTAAAATGCTTTACAAATGGTAATTCATCTGCAGGTATGCAACTATCATATATATTACACTATGTATGTACTATGGTATATTTGAATTATTAATGCATAAAAATATTGGAGTCATTAAAATATTTAATACATCATGATTTAACATAATTATGATCAGATTTAATAAAATGATTTTACATGTCCTACTTTATGTAACAAATTACATAAAGCTCTGCTTTCTGTAATCTCTGCCTTAATTTTATAGTAACAAGTAGAAATAAGAGTGCCTTAATTAACCACTCCATTTAGAACCTCTTCTAATGAGGAACTTAAACAGTAATTTTGAGACAAATGTTTGTGGATATGTATGAGTACATTTGCCAGAGTTGTTCTCTAAGCATGGTTAAATGTTAGCCGATGAACACTTGAAACAAAATGATGCATTTACATAGATTTTATACTCACAATACGCCATCTTGTCCTCACAGTGACCCATTTTGTGAGTAAGAAGCTTTGATGTAGATTAAGAAACTTGTGCAAGTTTACAAATACAGTTGTTGTGAGGGCTCATGTGCTTCCTGATCTGTGGCCAGTGCTCTTTTCACTCGATTTCCAAGAAACTCATAGTTCATTATTTTTTCAAGTCTTATTAAATTCATCTGAAAGCTACCCACTCTCAATTTTACAAAATGTCACATTAATCAATTCTTTATCATGACCATAAGAAGGCTTTTGAAAAATTTTGGATAACTTGAAGAGGACTTTTAAAGGAACGTAGAAGTATTTGACATTCGGGAAAAAACTTGTCAAGATGATTCTGATGCTTGCTGAAGTTGGAAAATCACTGGTGGGTAATGGTAATCTAGCTTTACTATTGGAGTTATAGTCAAAGCACAGAGATTTCTACACAATTTCTGAAGAGAATCTGAATTTAACTTCTAAAATCACATGGGGAATGAGAAAGGCTTTATACTTTCTACTGAGCTATTGTTATGACTTGTATTTTCTAAACTATACTAACTACCTTGACCCCTATGTAGGTGTTCATTAATGAAAAATTAGCAAACAATTCTCACAAATTATAAGTACATAAGAATTGTTCCTAATGAGTTCTGCATAATCAGTGATTGTGCTGTGAATGTACTGCAGTAGAAATCAAAAGTGATTGGAGAAATCAAAAGGAGATTGGAGTTGTAACTCTTAAGTGAGTTTTTTCAAGGGCAAACGTTTTCTTAAAATTCGAATAAGCAGAGCATTTTTCAATCATTAGGCTAAAGGAAGAAATAAATACTTCTAAAATAAGAAGATATTGGCCAAAATGACAAAAGAAGCAAAATGGGCAGCTCAGGAAAACCTAGATGGGAATTTTCTCTATAAGATCACAGACACTTGAAAAAATTCAATTGAAGTTAAACAATTTCTACCCAGTACGTTGGGCTTCCCTGGTAGCTGAGCTGGTAAAGAATCCGCCTGCAATGTGGGAGACCTGGGTTCAATCCCTGAGTTGGAAAGATCCCCTGGAGGAGGAAATGACAACCCACTCCAGTATTCTTGCCTGGAGAATCCCAGGGACAGAGGAGCCTGGCAAGCTACAGTCCATGGGGTCGCAAACAGTTGGACATGACTGAGTAAGCACAGCACACATCTAGTACCTACTATGTGCAAAAGAATAAAATGAACATTAATATCTGCTTAAAGTGTTCCAAACAACACTAGAAGCCTCATTATTAGTATTAGCACTAACATTAGTGTTTATGAATCCTCACAACTCTGGGAGGTAGGTAGCATTATCCTATTTGTACATCTGGAAAACTGGGCTCAGAGAGGTGAGGAAGCAAGGTGTTACCAACCTTCAAGCCTCTTATGCTTTAGGTAGCAGGTATTTTAATTTTCAGTTTTCAAGTAGTGAACCTGAGATCCAGGCAGGTTACGTCAACTGCAAAAATTCACAAAGGTGGTGAATGCTTTGACTATAACTCCAATAGTAAAGCTAGATTACCATTACCCACCAGTGATTCTCCAACTTCAGCAAGCATCAGAATCATTTTATTAAAACAGAGGTACTGAACCAGAGATTGCTGGACTCCATCCCCAGAGTTTGAATTGGGAAGACTGGGGTGGGGCCCAAGAGTTTCCATTTCTAAGAAGTTTCTAAATTATGCTGCCGCTGCTGCTGCTAGTCCAGGGAATACACTTTGATAACTACTCTGGGAATAGTAGTAAAGAGAACAAACAAGTATAGTTGAAGTTGAACAAATGGATTAAAAGGCTAAAAGATATATTATCAGAACAGTAACAGTCAATTACAAGTTCCATATGAAAGGTAAAAGAGAGCCAGTGATGGGATTTTAAGATGTCATGGGGATGACAGGGATGTCATAGGGATGATAGTGAGAGAAAGACATAAGGCTACCTATTTCTTCTAACTTTTCCTTTAACAGAAACAGAATAATGCCTTCAGACTGAAGCTAATGTTACACGGCTTTTAAATTACTCTACTGTTTTTGCTTTGCATTCAGCATATCTTATTTTGAGCAATAGAGAGTTAAGTCACTGAAATCCTTAAGGAAACCATTTTTTCCTGTTTCTTTCATTTCTTTGTTTGTTTGCTGCTGTGGGGTTTTTTTTTAAACCAATTTCATTTTAAGTGATAGACAGGGATTTTCCCCGTTTAATGGTAAAAGGATCAAGTAAATTGGATTTGAGATGTTTAATTAAGTCAGTTCACAGACAAATGGACTTGATGAGTGGCAGGTTATTGTGGTGTGGTCCATGAGAAACAACTGCAATTAGACTAAACCTGCAGACGTAAGAGTAAGATTTTTTTCAAGGTCAAGCCACAGGACTCATTTGGAAAAGAATTAGCAGAATGCAGACAAAGAATCAATATGAAAACCATCTACTGGACACATAAACAATACAATAATGCCTGTGAACTCGAGTCCACACCTATTGCCAATTGATCCTGGGGATAAATTGTGGCATGAAAATATTTTATAAATAAGCATATATCTGTACCATATTATTTCCTTGAAATGCATTTAACTATGGTTGGAAAATATTTCAGTCTCAACACAGGGAGAAATGCACTTCTTCATTCACTGTCTGGAGTACTAGTAAGTAGTTTTTATTTTTCCTTAAATTAGTAGAGTATAACCTCTGTTGGAGATGAAAAGAAATTCTAAGGAAAATATTAAATAAGTGGGGAAAAAAAACAAGCAGGATCTAAGGCAGGATTTCTGAACTTTTGTGCTATGTCAATCTGATAGTATATGAACACCCTTTCTCAGACTAATATTTTTAATGCATAAAACAAAACATAGGATTTCAAAGAAATATAATGACTCACATAAAATATTAATAACTGAATATACTATTAATATATACTAATATATATGTTTCTTTGTCAGTGAGTTGGTAACAAATTAGTGTACTTTAGAAAAGCAAGTTAAAACTAACCTATGTAGCACTTCAGTGTGAAGGTAGTGCCTGCTTGGTTTGAAGAAGGCCATTAACCTGAGGGGCAATACACATGTCATACTGGATATCCAATCAATTCTTATATTTTTATTTTCATGGTCACAAGAGAAGAAAATGTCTGTTTGCAAAGGGATATTATTGAAAATGGAATTAAAACCTTCCCAGGTCTCTTTAAAATGCTAGGATAGGTTTCTCAAACTGAACACTATGACTGTCCAAGAACTTTTGATTTAGACTCCAATAGTAGTAAATTCTTTTGTTCTAACAATCAATGAGTTCGTCTTTAGCTAGTTTAACATCTTTGATGATACAGTTCATATTGGAAGAAAGGAATGTGAATCCATGTTTTAATTTTAGTGCTATTTACATAAAATATATGCTGCAAATGTCCTGATGTGTTTTTCTGATGTTTGCAGAGTTCCCTTTCCCAATTAATGAACAAAGAATTTTACCTCTCTACTCTATTTGGGTAAAGCACTTCCTCCAGTTTAAAGTTTGCAAGAATGTTGACCTCTACTTCTTCCTTATTGGCAGCTTAGCCAAGAAAACTTAGAAATTCTATGAAGCATCTGCAATGAGGACTTAAAAATGTCGAAAAATTTATATTACTCATATGGTTAAATTATCTGTCAAGTAAAGCATCCAATAGGAAAATTTCTTTCTTTCAAAGTGATTCAAGAGAGTTTTGTGAGTTTTGGTTTTGGTTTTTTAAAAAAATTATCTCTGTCCTTTGTTTAAACCATCACTGTAAGGCTTGTCTTGGAAGCCATATAACTTCCATATGCTCAAGTAGAACATAATATTTTCCTTCCACTGTTTGGAAATAAATCTTTAAAAATGAAGAGGTTCAGAGATCTGCATCTGATCTCATTAATAATATTTATGGGTCTTGACAAAACTTCTTACAGCCTTATTGACAAAGTCTTTGTTGCCAGTGCATGTTTCTGTACAAAGGAGTGAGTGACAATGACATAAGGAGATTCTTTTTGTTTTTCTTTCATACTAAAGCAGCAAAACCAGATGCATTACCAATCATTATAAAAGATCCATCTGTGCAAAGAGTATGAAGCTTTTTATCCCAGTCAAATATTTGTTTGGAAAAACAACTTTTTACTATTTCCAAACATCAGCAGCTTTTTCAGCATCCAAAAGAGACTCACGAAATAGGATTTCTTTTTTTGAAAGTGTCAGTATGCACATCATGAACAAAAAAAATTTGTTGGCCACCTTAAGAAATGCCTACAGCTTCATCTAGTTACACAATCAATGGGAATATTGAAGCTGCTAATTTCCTTATGATCTGCTTCAAATATAAATCACAATATTTGTATAGGGACCAACTTCTAATTTTTTCATCTGTTCCATCCACAAACCATCTTAATATCTTCCCATCCATGTGACTTACTAAAGTCTCTGTAATGGTGTGCAACTCCAAATACTGAGCACTCTCATGGCTGCTCTGATAGGCTATCATAATTTTAGAGTAATAATGAGCATAGATGATATTTCAAAACTAAAATATGATAGGAAACTATAGTTGATTTTTATTGGTGACAAAAATCATAGGCACTACCAAAGATACTGTGGTTTGTTTTCTGCATTCACTAGGAAGAAAAACACATGGAATACCTGAAATTTACCCATAGGTTTCTTAGGGACCTATAGATCTAAGCTTAAGAAGCCCTGATGAAGACGGTTACCAATGGACAGAACTGTTACACAATTTCCTTTCAATTTTTTACTTATGAATGTTTTACTTTGCAATTATTCATATGACTTTTTTGCTTTTCCTAGTGGGTTTAAGTCTGGAGTGAATAGTTTTGATTACCATGCTTATTTTTTCTATATATCTCTAATCCTATTCTAAGATAAGACTAGAAAGGGACCATTTAAGATTCCCTCCCATATTCCATTTCAGCTTCTAGTCAAGGTATATTTTAAAGAAAGGAGTCAGTGACCTCAGAGGACAATCATGAAATGTCCCAGAGAGACAAATAATGAGCTTAGAGCTGGGGGTTGAAGAGAAAGAGATGATAAGAATTGATGTACAGGATGCAAAATGAAAATTATCTAAATTGTTGCTATTTATTCCCAAAATAACTATATTTGCTGTTAACCATGTTGCATTTTGATAATATGAACATTATTTAATCTAAATGCAAGTAGAATATTTTCTAAATTCAAAAACTCTTAATGCAAGCACTTTAACTTTGACAAATCCCTTTCTCATTGCAAAATAGGAGTACTAATAATTTCTATATCACAGGCTTACTGTGATGATTAAATGACAGAATTAATATAAAATTCTAAGCATAATGACTAGAAAATAGCCAGTACTCAATAAATCTTATCACTTACTATCATCATCACAATTCTTATCATAGTTAGATAATATTTAAAAATCAGAGGGAAGTCATGGAAATATTTTAAGCAGTTAGCACAATAAGGTTTATATTTTAGAGAAATACAAGTAGTGATGTGGTAATGGTAGCTTTTGGTGATATTTATTTTTATCTTATTTTAACATCAATGTGTTAGTAATGGCTATCATTATAACATTTTAATACTGTTTCAATTTTGTTTAATCAAGGACAATAACAAGACAAAAACATTTATTTTAAACACTCCTATTCCAGGGACTTTCACAGTTTTGTCAATGAAAAAGTACTATTGTACTAACTATTTCAGAAATTATTGCTACTATCAGTCATGTGAATAAAGGTGAAGATGACTTTAAAATAAGAATTCAGGGAAGAAAAGTCACAGGAATTTGATCATCACAGAAAGGAAGGCACACCTTGCATACAAATATCTAGTTTTCATACACAAAAAAGAAAATGATGTACTTATTTAACATATATTTGTTGAACGTTACCAAATATATATTATTATGTTAGGAACTCATAGGTACATGGGATGCATCAGTTGAATTAAAAAAAAATAAAACAAAACTTACTGCACTCATGGAGATGATGTTCTAGTAAGGCAGAGGAAGAAGGACAATAAACAATAATCATAATACATAAATGCCATGCTAAGCTGAAAAGCAATAAGAGCTATGGAAAAAAATAGCAAATCAGAAGAAAAGAAAAGAGAAATTTTGAGGTGAAAATAAAGTTATAATCCAAAACCAAGAGGTCAGGGTAGATACACTTCATTTGTACCATACATTTAGGCAAAGACATGAAGGAAATGAGAAAGTTAATCACATTTGGAGAAGAGCTTTATAGGAGAAAAAAATAGCTAGTACAAAAGGTTCTACATTTTTTTTCTTTTTTTTTTTTTCATTTATTTTTATTATTGAAGGCTAATTACTTCACAACATCTCAGTGGGTTTTGTCATAATGTGCCCATTATGATGGAAATAAGGATTCCACTGGGGCTGAAACAGAGGAAGAACAATGGAAGATGAACTCAAGGAAGTAACATGGGAGTGGGGGGCAGATCATGGAAAGCTTTTGAGGCAATGGAATGACTTGAATTTTACTCTAACTTGGGGAGACATGACAGTCTCCCCAAGACTTATATTCTGACTTGTATTTTAAAATAATATTTTTGACTTCAGTGTTGAGAATACATTATAGAGCAGCAAGGACATAGTCAGAAAAACCAATTTACACCAAGGGGAATGAATAGGTTGGACTAGGGTGGTAGCAGTGGATGTGTTGAGGAATGGTCAGATTCTAGATATGTTTCATAGGTTACATAGACAGGGTTTGTTGATGGATTGGATACAGAGTGTGGGGGGCGGGGAAGGAGTCTGGGACAGAGTCAAGATTTCAGAACTGAGAAAGTAAAACTGTGGAGTTACTATAAGCTGAGATTTAAAAAGGCCCCACTCAGGAAGACCAAGTTTGAGGACTTCTGTTTTGAATATGTTGCCTTTTGCATGTCTGTTGGATTTCCAAGTGGAAATGCTTAGTAAGTAGTTGAATACAGCAGTCTGGTGTTTAGGAATGTGAAAAAGTTTATTAGGAGTCAGAAGTAATCAAATAAGATGAATGAGAAATCACCTAATAACAACAGACAGAGGTCTGGTGCAGTTAAGGGAATAAAAGCTTAATTGGCAGTTGATTTAAAAGAAAATAAGACAAGAGTAATTTGAGGTACTATGTACCATCAACTGTTTCAAGGAATTTAGCTGCAGGTGGAGTACAAAGAAATTAGTCAGCTAGGAGGAACCAAGAAGAGCTTTTTGCTTGTTGTTAAGATGGGAAGAATAAGAGTATGCTGGTATTCTGATGAAAATAATTCATTAGAAAATAAGCAACTAATGATGAAGAAAAGGGGGGAGTTACTGGAATATTATTTTGAATAGGAAAGAAGAAAGGAGATTTCACGTATAGGTGAGAGATTCAGTATAGATAGGCATACAGAGTTCATGCATGAAACAATAAGTATACTGGCTTTTAATATGTGCTTGCTTTAGAGCTATGAAAACTGTTACCCATATTATCTGGCAAATAAAATTTACATGCTTTTGTTTTGAGCAAGTATATATATATAGGCATAGAGACCACTTTGTGGGTATATATGGTAGCACTAGTCTGTGGAAGCTTGTTATTAAACATTTTTACTTTGGAAACTCAAATTTACAAGAGAAAACAGTATAATAAACCTCTATGTACCATTATCGCTTCAAATTTACCATCATTTGCCAATCTTGTTTCATCAAAACATCTAAATTTTTGCCAAGCTACTGTAATTCAAATACCAGATATTATATCATTTCGCGCATAAAATCTTCAGCATTCATTTCTAATAGGATTGTTTTTTTTCTTTTAACATAACTACCATATCACACTACATACTAAATTTAAGAATAATCTTGCAATATTACCTAATTCTCATGGCTGATAATCCTTTCTGTGCTAAGGTGCTTAGTCATTCACTCACATCAGACTCTTTGCGACCCCATGGACTGTAGCCCACCAGGTTCTTCTGTCCATAGAATTCTCCAGGCAAGAAAACTGGAGTGGGTAGCCATTTCCTTCTCCAGGGGATCTTCCCCAACCAGGGATCGAACCCTGGTCTCCTGCATAGCAGGAGAGTTCTCTACTACTGAGCAACCAGGGAAGCCACCAATTTTCATTCCATCCTCAAATTTCACTGATTATCAAGCCTAAAAAGACATGGAGTAACTGTAAACTCTTAGTACTAAGTGTAAATGCAGTCTAAAAAGACTACATACTATGCAATTCTAACTTTATGACATTCTGGAAGATGTAAAACTGTGGAGACACTAAAAAAATCAGTGGTTGCTAGGGATGAGCATAAGAACAGGCAGAGCACAGAGGACTTTCAGGGCAATGAAAACACTGCATCTGATACTCTAATGGTGGATACAAGTCATTATACATTTGTCCAAATACACAAAATGTATAACACAAAGAGTGAAACCTAAAGTAACCTATATTTTGAGACATCATTATTTATCAATGTAGGTTCATCAAGTATAAGAAATTTACCCTCTGGAGAGAAATGCTAATAATGAAAGAAACTATGCATGTGTGTGTGGGGGGGGGTGCAGGGGTGTATGAAAAACTCTGTACCATCCTTTCAATTTTACTATGAACCTAAAATTCCTCTTAAAAATATAAAGTGCTATAAAGATTTTTCATAGATAAATGTGTTTATCTATGTTTATTGTTTCATGATCTATGTTTATTTATCAATGCTTATTATTTATCCTTTATTGTTTCATGATTTGAGGTTATAGTTTGGAAAGACTACATCTTCTGGTTATAATGAAATTTATCCATGTTTTCTTCTAATGCTTGTACAGTTTCACATTTTACTTTTAGAACTCTGATACATTTAGAATTTCTATTGGTGCATGAGAGGAAGAATTTATCCAGTTTTATATTATTTCATTTGATGACCCAGTTTTCAAATTATCTCTTATTAAAATGTTCCTCTTTAATTCACAGATTGGGGATTTTTGTCTTCATCAATATTGAATTTTCATGTGAAGTTGAGCCTTTGGGGGAACTTCAATAATTCTGTTTCATTAATCAGTCTATTCAAGCATCAATACCTTATTATTTTAAAAGAGGCTTTTATAACATGTTTTAAGGTCTATTAAGTTTATCCCACTTCTCATTGTTCTTTTTATCAGTTTCATGAGGGTTGTTTTTGGTTCATTCCTCCAAATGAAATTCATAATAAATTATCTAGCTGATGATATTTTAATTGTGTTTACATTAAAATACAGTTCCATTGTGATCAGTTCAATTTCCTTAGTGAAACAGAATGAAAGATCATCAATGAAGAGTGAAGACTAGGGAGAAGATATTGGAATATAAGGAGAGAGAAGAGGTAAAATAGTTATCTAGGAAACAGGGGAGCTGCCCTTATAAGGCAGCATTAAGAACACATTTGAGGTTTGTGGTCTTGAATTTACATGAATATCAGCCTATAAAGTTGTGTATTCTTCTCCAGTCACATTCACCTGCATGAGTGCTAATGTGCAACAAATACATAACTGGGGTTGGTTTGGCCAGTTGAGTTTAGAGAAGGGAGAAAGAAGGCAAGAAAAAACTGTAAACAAAAAAGAAAGATTATAATAACTAACCATGGAATTTAATTTTATAAAGAAATGAAGATTATCAAGGGCAGATCAATGGATTTTAGGTCATGGATAATTTGTAGTTTTGGTATTTATCAGAGGTAATGAGCTCATGGCATCAATATGAATTATAATAAATAAAACTAAGTACAACTTTGTATATTCCATACACCATTAATTGCTATAGATGGATAATATTTTGGGGGTCATTTCAGGTAAATATGTACAATGAACAATCTTGTTGGAAAGGAAACTATGAAAGAAATTTCATTTACAATAGCATCAATATAATAAAATATAGAGGAATGAGTTTAAATAAGTTTAAACAAGGAGGTGAAAGACCAGTACAACAAAAACTGTAATACACTGCAAAAAGAAATTAAGATGTAAAGAAATGGAAACACATCCCATATTTCTGGATTGGAAGACCTAATACTATAAAATATCAATACTTACCAATGCAATCTACATATGTAATGTGACTCTTATCAAAATGCCAATGATATTATATGGCAGCCTGGATGGGAGGAGAGTTTGAGGGAAAATGGACACATGTATATGTATGGCTGAGTCCTTTTGCTGTTCACCTGAAACTATCACAACATTGTTAATTGGCTATACTCCAATATAAAATAAAACTTTAAAAAATTGCTAATGCTGTTTCTCACAGAAAAAAAGACATCAAATATCCAAAACAATCTTGAAAAACAACAAACTGGGAAGATTCATACTTCCTGCATTTCACAACTTACTACATGCAAACCTATAATAATCAAAATATTATTGTACTGGCATAAAAACATAATAGAGAGACCAGAAATAAACTCTCACAATTATAGACATATGACTTTAATTAAGGAGGCTGAAAATATTCAATAGGAAAAGGACTGTCTTCAACAAATGCTGAGAAAACTAGATACCTACACACAGAAGAATGAAGCTGTAACTTAGCCTGACACTGTATACAAAAATTAACTCAAAATAAAAGACCTAAACATAAGTGCTAAAACATTAAAACTGCTCCAAGAAAATATTTGGGTAAATCTTTATAACATGGGAATTGGCAATGATTTCATGAACATGACATCAAAATCATAGACTACGAAAGGAAAATTAAGTTGGACTATATCAAATTAAAAACTTCAGCACATCAAAACACAATCAACAGAGTTAAACAGCAACCCATAGAGTGTGAGAAATACTTACAAATCACATATCTGATAAGTGAACAGAAAACTCCTAAAATTCAACAGCAAGAAAACAACTTGATTCAAAAATGAGCAAAAGACTCAAACTGATATTTCTCCTGATATACAAATAGCCAATAAACATACAAAAAGATGATTGACATCACAAAGAATCGGGGAAATGCAATTCAAAACTACAATATGATACTATTTCATACTCACTAGGATGGATACTATTAAAAAAGGAATCATAAAATAACAAGTGTTGATTTGGATGTGGAGGAAATGGAACTCTTGTAACTGCCAGTGAGAATGTAAAATGGTGCAGCTGTTAGGGAAACCAGAATGGCAGTGTCTCCAAAAAATTAAAAACAAAATTGCCATATGATCCAGAAATTCTACTTCTGGGTATGTACCCAAAGGTATTTAAAGCATGGTCTCCAAGAGATATTTGCGTGCTCATGTTCATAGCAGCATTTTTCACAAGAGACAAGAGGTGAAAACAACCTAAGCAGTTGATGGAGAAACAGATGAACAAAATGTGGGATACAGTAATATGTACAATGGAATATTTTAAAAGTAAGGAGACTTTGACTCAGAATATAAATGAATCTTGAAGACATTTTGCTAGGTTAAATAAGCCAGCCACAAAAAGACAAATACTATATCATTCAACTTATACTAGGTACATGTAATAGTCAAATTCATAAAGATAGAATGTATAATGGTGATTGTGAGGGGATGCAGCGAGGGGGCAATGGGAAGTTGTTGTTTAATGGGTGCATAATTCCAGTTTTATAAGATGAAAAGAGTTCTGCATATGGATGGTGGTGATGAAGTGCATTCATCATAATATGAATGCACTTAATATCACTGAACTGTACAATTTTTAATTAAGATGGTAAAGTTTATGTGTCTTATAAATAAAAAAATCAGATTTCTGGGTTCTCTTTTCATTCTGCTCATCTATTGGGATATCCTACCTTGCTTACTGTACCTCATAATCATTCTTATAATCAGGTAATATTAGCCATAAAACTTATTCTTCTGTTTCAAAACTGTTTTGGCTATTCTAGGTCCTTTGTACTTTAATACAGACTTTATAATTAATTTTTCAACTGTGTTAAAAAGCCTACTGGGATTTTATTGGGATTACATTGATTTTATACTTCAGTTGGCAGAAACATATTAACAATAATCAGTCATTTGGCCAAAGAAGATAGAGTATCTTTCTGTTTAGATCTTAATTTCTCTCAGCAATATCTTAAGGTTTTCAGTGTACAGGTTTTGCAGATATTGCGTCAGATTTATTCCTATGTATTTCACATTTTGCAATGCTATTATAAATGGTGAATTTTTTTCAAATTCTGATTTCTTGCTGCTAGTATAGAACAATATAATTAATTTTGCATTTTATTATATATCCTGAAAACTATTAGTTCTAATAGCTGTTTTTTAGAGATCATCATATATTCTGCAAGTAAAGACAGTTATTTATTTCTTCCATCCTGAACGCATTTTATGTTTTTATATTCCCTGACTGCACTGACTCTAACCTCTTGCACAAGGTTGGACAGAAGTAAAAGCGCTCATCCTCAAGTCTGTACACTGCATGTAAAGTGTCTGTTTTCCTACTGCTGCTTTAAAATTTTTCTGTTTATCATTGATTTTGAACCAGTTGATTAAACTTTGTCTTGGTATGATTTTCTTATGGTACTTGTGCTTTGTTAGTTTCTTAGAAATCTGGGTTTAGAGACTTCCCTAGTGGCTCAGTGGTAAAGAATTCGCCTGCCAATGCAGGAGACATGGGTTCCATCCCTGATCTGGGAAGATTCCACATGCCAAGGAGCAACTAAGCCAGTGTGCCACAACTATTGAGCCTGTGCTCTAGAGCCTTGGAGCAGGAACTGCTGGGCCCACGTGGCACGCATGCCCTAGAGCTCACGCTCTGCAACAAGAGAAGCCACCGCAATGAGAAGCCTGTGCACCACAACTAGAGAGTAGCCCCTGCTTGCCACAACTAGAGAAAAGCCCACACAGCAACAAAGATCCAGCACAGCCAAAAATAAATAAATAAGTAAAACTCTTTTTAAAAATGTGAGTTTATACTTTTCATAAATACAGAAAGTTCTCAGCCATTATCTCTTCAAATATTTTTTTTCTGTTCTCCTCTCTCTTTCTTCTTCAGGAACCATGACTAAACATGTCTCAGGCAAAATGAAGTTGCACAGTAAATCACAAATGTTCTTGGTCAATTTACTTTTAAGTCTTGTTTTCCTTTTCATTTTGGAAAGCGTCTACTGCTGTGTGTTCAAGTTTGCTAATATTTTCTTCTTCAAGTTCTAATATCCTCTGAAGTCCACCCCTTGTAATTTTTCTTCATCTCAGATGTTGTAGCTTTCACTTCTCTAAATTTTATTTGGACACTCGAGAATAGTTTTCATGCCTCATTTTAACTTCCTCAATATCTGCAATAGTTATAATAATAAATGTTCTGAAGTCTGTCTGCTAATAACAACACCTGTTTCAGTTCTGTGTTGGTTTTAATCACTTGATTTTTCTCTTTATTATGGGTCATATAGCCTTGCTTTGGTTCATACCCAACAATTATTGATTGGATGCCAACAGTGTGAGTTCTACTTTGTTAGGAGCTGCATGTTTTTGTTGAGTTCAGTTCAGTTCAGTCGCTCAGTTGTGTCCGACTCTTTGTGATCCCATGGACTGCAACATGCCAGGCTTCCCTGTCCATCACCAACTCCCAGAGTTTACTCAAACTCATGCCCATCAAGTCAGTGATGCCATCCAACCATCTCATCCTCTGTCATCCCCTTCTCCTCCTGCCCTCAATCTTTCCCAGCATCAGGGTCTTTTCCAGTGAGTCAGCTCTTTGCATCAGGTGGCCAAAGTATTGGAGTTTCAGCTTCAACATCAGTCCTTCCAATGAACACCCAGGACTGATCTCCTTTAGGATGGACTGGTTGGATCTCCTTGCAGTCCAAGGGACTCTCAAGAGTCTTCTCCAACACCACAGTTCAAAAGCATCAATTCTTCAGCACTCAGCTTTCTTTATAGTCCAACTCTCACATCCATACATGACTACTAGAAAAACCATAGCTTTGACTAGACAGACCTTTGTTGGCAAAGTGGGCCCTGAGTTGCCTGGATAGACTGAATTGTATACCCAGTGCCCCATGAAGAGCAGAGAGCTCTTTCCTCCGAGAGAGCCTTTTCCTCTCTGCATGTTTGAATAGGCATGACCCCTGGCCCTGTATGATTGCTAAACACTGTTCCCTCTATCCTTTCAATTGGTTCTTTCCTCGCTCTCAAGCGTTTTCCTTACATTGACCAATCAGTACTCTGCTCAATGTTCAAGGATGACCATATACACGTTTGTAAAGTTCTCTATGTACCTCTCTCTTCTCTGTTACTCTGACAAACAATTCTATTCACCTTGATGTCCTCAGATTCTTAGCTCCCTTTTCTGAATGCAGGGAGTCTGACAGATCCACCTTGTATTCCCTCTATCTTCAACATAGCCTGGAAACTCCCTCAAGTCAGTAAAGTGGAACAAAGATGGGACTTATCTTTTTGTTTTGTTTTCATTTTTCCCCATCCCTTATGGATCACTGTCCTAATTTTCTTGATATCCATCACTTCTCATGTTTTGTCAGGGCTTTGTTTGATTTTCTTTCCTGTTATTTTTGGGCACATGATGTGGTGGTAAATCCAGTGTCTGTTACCATATCTTGTCCAAAAATTAAAAATCTCAGTATTTGAATCCTATAACTTTACATGAAATTAAACAATTAAATCCTCAAGCCAATCTGAAAAAAAAAAAAATTTAAAGTGCTTCCCAGATTTACGCATAAAATGGAGCTTGCATTTTAATTATTTCTTTTAATTGGAATGACTTGTTCATTAATCCTGGAAAGCAGCTATTTGTTTCAGTATCACAGAGATAATTTAAGCAATGATTAATAAATGTGAACTTAATATATCCAATGAACTGTCTCCTTTGTTTGCTCTACTGGGTACTAGTTAGAGAGAAATTCATCTTTCAAATGAAAGCTCAAAATTAGACCTAATGGCAAGCCAAAGTCAGTATAAATGAAGAGCACCCCAACCCCTATGTGAAAGGTCTGTGTATTCTGCAAAAGTCCCTACCAGTTATGGCATTATGGTTTTTTCCCCCCCACAAAAAATAAAATTTTTAATGCTTACCTATTAAATGCTTATTCTATCAACAAGTAGAATATGTTCTACTTTCAAATTAACCCCTTGAATAAACCCAAAGCATCAAAGTTAGTTTGTTCTTCAAGAGTAAATTCTACTTTCTTTCCTGTATTACATTAGACTTTTGACTTACAATTACACTGCTGAAAAAATTAAGGCAAGTGAATTTTGTAATAGACTTGAGTTTTTATTTTTTTTTAATTTTTTTTCACAGATAAATCCATGGTGCTTTTATTTTATTTTTTTTTTTCATTTATTTTTATTAGTTGGAGGCTAATTACTTTACAATATTGCAGTGGTTTTTGTCACACATTGACATGAATTAGCCATGGATTTACATGTATTCCCCATCCCGGTCCCCCCTCCCACCTCCCTCTCCACCCAATCCCTCTGGGTCTTCCCAGTGCACCAGGCCCAAGCACTTGTCTCATGCATCCAACCTGGGCTGGTGATCTATTTCACCCTAGAAGACTTGAGTTTTTAGAACAATTTTAGACTCAGCAATACTCAGCAGAATGCGCAGAGATATCCTATAGTTCCCCTACTGCCACACAGGCAGAAATTCTGACATCATCAACATCCACCAACAGAGGGCACACATTAGCATTTACAAACCTGCATTAACTCATGATGAGTACTCAAAGTACATGGTTAAGTTAGCGTTCACTCTTGGCTTCCCTGGTGGCTCAGACGGTAAAGCGTCTGCCTGCAATGTGGGAGACCTGGGTTCGATCCCTGGATCGGGAAGATCCCCTGGAGAAGGAAATGGCAACCCACTCCAGTACTCTTGCCTGGAAAATCCCATGGATGGAGGAGTCTGGTAGGCTATAGTCCATGGGGTCGCAAAGAGTCAGACACAACTGACTTTCTCTCTCTCTCTCTCTCTCTCCCCATGCTGTACATCCTATGGGTTTGGACAAATGGATACTGACATATATCTACCATTATAGTATCATTCAGACTAATTTCACATGCTAATAATCCTCTTGATCTGTATATTAATCCCTCCCTCCTTCCTAGACCTTAGAAATCACTGATATTTGCATTGACTCCAGAGTTCTGCTTTTATTAGAATGTCACATAGTTTAAATCACATAGTGTGTATCTTTCCATATAGACTTTTTTGAGTTAGTAATATACTCTTCTCCAGTATTCTTGCCTGGAGAATCCTGTGGACAGAGGAGCTTGGTGGGCTGCTCTCCACAGTATCACACAGAGTCAGATACGACTGAAGCGACTTAGCAAACATGCATACATTGGAGAAGGAAATGACAACCCACTCCAGTGTTCTTGCCTGGAAAATCCCAGGGACAGAGAAGCCTGGTGAGCTGCCATCTATGAGGTCGCACAGAGTTGGACATGACTGAAGTGACATATTAGCAGCAGCAGCAACATGCACTTATATTTCCTCCATATCTTTTCATGGCTTGATAGCTCATTTCTTTTTAGTGCTGAATAATATTCCACTTTTGTGGCAAACCATAGTTTGATTGTACATTCACTATCAAAGAACAACTTGGTTGCTTTCAGGTTATGTCCAATTATCAAGCAACTATAAACATCTGTTTACAGGTATTTTGTGGACTTAAGCTTTCAACTCCTCTGGATAAATACCAAGTAGTCTGATTGCTGGATGGTATAGTAAAAGTATGCTTAGCTTTGAAGTGAGTTAGAAGATAAAATGGTGGAAATAAATGAAGCAGAGAGGAAAAAAGAAAAAGAATCAAAAGAAATGAAGTTGCCAAACTGTCTTTCAAAATGGTTATATGTTTTGTATTGCTACCAGCGATAAATGAGACTTCTTGTAGCTTTTTTCCTTATTATTTATTTATTTATTTTTAATGTGGACCTTTTTCAAAGTCTTTATTGAATTTGTTATAATACGACTTCTGTTTAGTATTTTGGATTTTGGATGCAAGGCACATGGGATCTTAGCTCCCTGAGCAGTGATCGAATCTGTGCCCCCTGCATTGGAAGAAGTCTTAATCACTGGACAGCCAGGGAAGTCCTTGAGACTTCCCAAAGTTTTATAGATTCACCAACATTTAATATTGTTGATGTTCTGCATTTTTGCCATTCTAATAGGTGTGTGTAATGACATCACCTTGTTTTAATTTGCATTTCCCTGATGACATATGATATGGAGCATCTTTTCAGAAGCTTCTTTGCCATCTGTACATCTTTTCCAGTGGAGTTTCAAAGTATCAACCAATTTTTAAATTGGTTGTTAGTTTTTTATCATTGAGTTTTAAGAGTTCACTGTATATTTGGGTAACAGTCAGATGTGTCTTTCACATATATTTTCTATCAGTCCATAGATGGTATTATCATTCTATTCACACTGATTTTACAGAGTGGAAGTTTTTAATTCTAATGAAATTCAGCATAGATTGAGCCTTTGGTGTTGTATCTAAAAAGCCATCACCTGACCCAAGATTATCTAGATTTTCTCCTATATTATCTTTTATGTGTTTTATAGCAAATGTCTTGTGTGTGTTTGAAAATAATGTATAGTCTACTTTTGTTGCATCAAGTAGGCTGTAGATGTCCATTTTATCTAGGTTATTGATGATGATATTGAGTTCAACTTTATTTTTACTGATATTCAGCCTACTTGATACATCCATTTTTGATGGGGAGGAGCTGAAATTTTCATCTGTGATACTGGATCCATCTATTTCTTCTTGCAGTTTTATCAGTTTTTGTCTCATTTATTTCATCATTCTTGTTAGGTGCATAAACTTTAAGGATTCTTATCTCATCTTGGAAAATTGATCCCTTTATCATTTAAGGTCCTTCTTTATCTCTCATAACTTCCCTTGATCTGAAGGCTGCTGTATCTGAGGTTAATAAAGCTACCCCTGCCTTATTTTAATTAGTGGCAGCATGATATATCTTTCTCCATCCATTATATTTAAAGTTGGTTTCTTGTAGACAACATAAAGTTGGGTCATTTGGGGGGACTTACCCTGTCTACACCTTTTAATTGGTGCATTTAGATCATATATGTTCAAAGTGATTATTGATATATAGTTGGATTATTATCTATCACGTTACTTTTGTTTGTTTGTTTGTTCTTCTTAGTTCCTATTCTTGTCTTCCATTATTTGTCTGCCTTTTCTGGTTTTATTTGAACATTTCATATGGTTCTCAGTATCCCCTCTACTTTGATTGGAAAAGATGGGTAGAGTGAGCTTGAGTTGGGTATTTCTCTTCTTTCATGTGGTGGACTAGAGCTGACTTGAGTATTTTCTTCCCCTTAGGTCAGTTAGCCTTTCCTAAAAGCCCAAGTAGGTTAAGGTCTGGTTAGTTCCTCCTAAGGACATACATTGTTAAAAATAACAGAATGCTTTGCATATTTCTAAATAAATCTTTGTTCCCTCCCTTTCCAGAAGCAGGAGGGGATTTTTCTTCAATATTCATTATAAGAATCTGGTAGAATTCTAGTACTGAAAACTCACAAAAGTATGGGGATCCTGATGACTAAGTCCTCTTGGAGTTTTTATCTCTCAAACTTGTCTACATTGGGACTCTAGCAATTAATTACACTTTAGGATTTCCTACTCTGGCACTGATTCCTATGGAGGTTTCTGCTCTTGACCTGTGAACTTACTTCTCTCACATATCTATGAGGAGTTGCTGATTTTTCAGTATATTTAGTATTTACTTCTAGGGTGAAGTGGTGACTTCTAAACTTCTTACATGCTGGAATGGTAATCAAGAGTCTAAGGGGAATTTTTTATTGGTGAGTCTAAAGTCTCAGCATAAATGGAAGAATTTTCTGATTCATTTAAAAGATAAAATGCTTTCAGTATAAGTTTTCTTTAGTATAATGTTTTACATTCTTTGATAATCTATTATGTGAATAAGATATACCTTATAACACTCTATCAAATACAATATTGTATTAATCAGAAGATGCCATTCTCCAACTGTGATGGAGTACCTGTGTGGAAGTGGCCATATCAAGCTTTCAGTAAATAGAAATAAGGCAATTAATCTCCTTTTCTTCCAATGGTATTGTAACAACAATAATAAAATAACTAACACATCAGGCATTCTTAACTGCCTAATATACATCAACTAATTCTTTGTAAAAAACATCCTTGATACAGATCCTATACACTAGTATTCCTGTTTAAAAGACAAAAAAAAAAAAAAAAAAAAAACAGAGACAGAAAGATGTTAACTGTCTTGCCCATGGTTACACATTTAATAACTGACAGAGATAAAATATGGACTTGGATAAACTGACTCCAATTTAGTGTAAAAGAAATTAAAAAGCCAGGTTTTGGACTCTGATTTATTGCTTACTAGCTTCATGACCTTCTGTAAGCTGTACAGTCTTTATCTGCTTATTCTCATCTGTTAAATGGTAATAACCTAACTTGTTGTGTCTTATTTTAAAGAATATATATGACTGTGTGTATACACACACACACACACGTGTATGCATATATATATACACACATGTGTATATATAGATGTGTGCATATATATAGCATTTAACACAAACCTAGATCTGATATTCAATAAATAGCATATATTGTCTCAAATTAGGTCTTAACCAAAAGAGTACTTTTCATTTTCTCACATTATGTTAAAAAATTATTTTTAGTTTGATATATTCTAGTAGAAATTTGCATCCTTAACACATAGAAACGGGGATGATGAAAGGAAAAAAAATAAATGAGCAAGTGAAATTGATACTATGACCTTATATTCCTCTTATATTATGGTACCTAGGCAATGTATCCATTAAGCAAATAGTTTAGCTGTTTCAATTTGCAGCAGGTCATATATTTAACTTTTATAGAGCTATTAATGAACTGTAAGGATAAAATTTGCATTCAGACACCTGAGGTTTTCAAATAGTTTCCAGAAATTAGGTCAAAGGCACCAGGGAACAATTTATGAAAATGCTTTCAAGCTCTTAAAGGTCTTGAGCACAGACTCAGTCTAAACTTGGAAGTTTCATCAGAAAAAAAATATATCTTTGAAATTTTGTTTATTGGTTATGCAGAGTAATAAACACTGTTGGGGGATGGGAAGAAAAGAAGTGAAGAAAGATGGAGAAGGAGGATGTAAGACCAAAGTGGGCATGTTGATATGTATGTACTCATTAGTTGGTGAACAGATAACCTTTTCTTACTAAGTAGCTTCTGTTTAACTTATTCACAAATTTCATTTCCTTGTTCTATGTATTTTCTCCTGTTGTATGTTGAATATGTAGCTTTGTACCTCTCACTTGCCCTGAACAGTGCTTAATAACTATTTTGTTACCTTTTGAGGAAAGGGGTTTGTCCTTTTTCCAACTCTGCAGTGTAAGCTTCCCAAGAGCACAGCCTATATATTCCCTATAGTCTCTGTTATTTTGTTTCACTTTCAGATTTTGTCATCAAATAGCTACCTAATCAATTTTGTAGACTAAATTGATAAGTTCAAACATCTGTAAGATTTTACCTTAAAACTAAATTAAATGCTCCTTTGGTAGTGGATAACAATGCCAGGTACTGGGTAATTTTACCTCCACTATGCTAAATTTAATTAAGCAAGCCTAATAAAATGAAATGACAAATCAAAGATTGTCTTTAAATAGAAAATTCCCCTACTGCATGTAAAATGTAATTTAATTTTCCAGAATTCAGAATATACACAATTCTTCAGGGAAATACTCTGCAAATGTGAGTCCCACCTATACTTTTTAATTAAGTTCCTCTACAAAGAAATTGTTTGCAGTAAACTCTTATAACCTTAGGAAGAGGAGTTGTGGTAACTTTTTGAGATTTAAAAATTCAAAAATGTATAGAAAGAGTAGAATGCAGTTCTTAGATCTGTCATTTGGTACAAAGCCCCTGGTTTTCCACCAAAGCCTTTAAACATAGATTGTCATATCCTTTTTGGAAATCTAATTTCCGGTTGCTGCTCAAAAGTCATATGCTCCTCCCAACTTCCATCAGGAACCTAGATTTTAAAAGACATGTTTCTGGCGGTAAGCTGGAGGAGATAGAATGGAATGCAAAATTACTTACACCTGCAGTCATTGGTCTCAATAGCAAAATCAAGTGGCTATGTAATTCACCATTCAATCTTTAGCTGCATTTTAAGAATAGCAGGTGCAACTATTACACAGTTTGAGCCCAGACTACAGAAGATGAATATATGGATTGGATAAAACCTTCAGGAAATCTCCCCAGTGTAACTTAGCAAACTTTCTGCTCCTCTGGTTAAGGTAGTACAATGTCTATGCTCAATCCGTTTCATCTGGCTTAACTCTTCCCCATCACCCTGTATGAGCAACTATGTTAACAAATGTATTACAACAAAGAATAAACACATAAGGCAGCAAGATTTTATACCAAACAGCTCTTACCAAACATCTCATAGACAACTGTCAAGTTTTGGAGACTGTCCTTATCTTCAATATCACACAAAAAATAGTACCTACAGTTGTCGTGTATCTCAGGGTCCTTTTATAATCAAAGTAACACATCATTAGCTACTATTAATACTTTCTGTCTTTTTTGTAGTTCTTTTAAAAGTTATTTTTGAACAGGTAAAATATGCATATAATACAAAAGATAAACTCTTCTACCACCACTTTTCTTCTCTAGGAACAACTACTTTTATTCATTTGTAAAATAAAATAATTTGACAAAAGAAATATTATCCATAGATGGCTCACTTTTAAGAAAGATACTCCATTGCACACTATTTTATTTTATATATAATGCATATAGTTTTATATTGGTAGATATAGAACTACACCATTCTTTTCAATAACTGCACAGTTTACATTGCACAGAAGTATCTGAATTTATTTGAGCAGTCCCCATTGATGAACACTTTTTTCAGCCTTATGCTGCTATAAAATGCTGTACTGAATATCACTGTATATTTTACAAATGTATGAGCATATGTGGAAGATATATTCTTAGAAATGTATCTGTGGGGGCACAGGACATGTTTTTTTTTTTTTTAATTTAATGACACATTATTTCCTAGAGAGATGTTATAATTTATATTTCCACCAACAGTATATGAGAATTCTTTCATATTTTCACAACACTTGAAATTGTTGATATTTCAAATTTTTCCATTCTGATGATATGAGTAGTATCTGATTATAATTTTATTTTGCTGGTTATTTTTTTTCGGGCTTAATTTTTTTTTTTTAAATCTTGCTGGTTATTAATGAGTTTAAGTACCTTTCCATATGCTTATCAGTGATTTGCTCATCTTATGAAATGTTGTTTTTTTCTACTTTGTTTTCTACCCTTTTTAGATAAATTGTAGGTTTTGGAGATGAATTCATTATTCGTATTATTAATATATGCTTTCACTCCAACTTTTAATAGTAAGTTCTTAATTTTAATACAATCACAATATATTTACCTTTTCCATTAATGCTATTGCTTTCCCTACACATCATGAAGCTATCCCCCTATATTACTTTCCAAAACTTCACCATATGCCTTTAGCACTCAGTTCTATAATCCCCTACATCTGTATGATTTTGTGGAGAGGGAGGGTGTAAGACAAAGATCAAGTATATTTTCCTTCCTAAAAATTCTCCATGTAGTTGACCAGCATCATTTTATGAAAAATAGCACCCTCTCCCCACTGCACTGAGTTATGAACTCTGTTATGGGTTTGTTTTGCCTTCTCCATTATGTTTGACTAATCTACTATTCTATCATTGTAAGAACATACACTCTGAAGGAAAGTTATGACCAACATAGACAGTATATTGAAAAGCAGAGACATTACTTTGCCAACAGAGGTCTGTCTAGTCAAGGCTATGGTTTTTCCAGTAGCCATGTATGGATGTGAGAGTTGGACTATAAAGAAAACTGAGCACTAAAGAATTGATGCTTTTGAACTGTGGTGTTGGAGAAGACTCTTGAGAGTCCTTTGGACTGCAAGGAGATCCAACCAGTCCATCCTAAAGGAGATCAGTCCTGGGTGTTCATTGGAGGGACTGATGTTGAAGCTGAAACTCCAATATTTGGCCACCTGATGCAAAGAGCTGACTCATTTGAAAGACCCTGATGCTGGGAAAGATTGAGGGCAGGAGGAGAAGGGGATGGCAGAGGATGAGATGGTTAGATGGCATCACCGACTCAATGGACATGGGTGGACTCCAGGAGTTGGTGATGAACAGGGAGGCCTGGCGTGCTGCAGTTCATGGGGTCACAAAGAGTCAGACATGACTGAGTGACTGAACTGAACTGAACTGAAAAATGATATGATTTTCTCATTTTATTCTGATATTGTGGGAAACCAGTTTTCAAAAATTGAATAAATCCTGTAGTAAACACAAACCCAGTCTACTACACTTTGCCTGCCTGCCTGCTAAGTTGCTTCAGTCATGTCAGACTCTTTGCAAACCTATGGACTGGGGCCCACCAGGCTCCTCTGTTCATGGGATTCTGCAGGCAAGAATACTGGAATGGGTTGCCATGCCCTCCTCCAGGGGATCTTCCCAACCCAGGGATTGAACCGTATCTCTTATGTCTCCTGCATTGGCAGGCAGGTTCTTTACCACTAGTACCACCTGCATTACCTCTTTATATCATGGTATTTGGTTTACCAATATTTTGTTTATGGTTTTGCATCTATGTCCATGGAGAAAATTAGTATATAATTTCACCTACTCATAATGTTCTTCTTAAATGTCACCTATTGCTACATAACAATTTACACCCATGTTTAATAGGTGCATTAGTCAGCATTCTCCAGAAAAAGAGAAATAATAGGATATTTTTGGAATAGATTTCTTTACAAGGAATTGGCTCCTATAAATATGAAGGAAGTTCGAAATTCCCACAATCTACTGTCTCCAAGCCAGAGTCCCTGGCAAGGCAGTCACATAAATCAGTTTTAGTCTGAAGGCCTGAGAAGTAGGGATGCCAGTGGCGTCGATTCCAGCTCAGATTTAAAGGCTTCAGAACCAGAGGTTTGGAGGGCAAATGAAGACCAATGTCTCAAGTAATCAGACAGGATGAATAAAAGGGTCCAATGCCTCTTTCTCCTGTCTTTTGTCCAGTCAGGTCTCCAATGAGTTGGGTGATGCCTACCCACCCACACTGGAAAGGGCAATCTACTGTATTTAGTCCACCATTCAAATGCTAATCTCATCTAGATACACTCTTACAGCCACACCCCAAAATCATATGTAATCTGGGTACTCTATGACCAGTCAATGGGGTTTTGACACACAAAATTAACCATCACAGTAGCCTAAAAAATATTTCCCTATTGTGTCACAGTGTCCATAGATCAGGAATATACATGCATCTTAACTGAGTCGTCACTTTCAGAGAATTTCTCACAGGCTGCAGTCAAGATGTTAGCCAGGTTGGCAGTCATCTCAAATTTCAAGTAGGGAATGATTGGTTCCCAAGCTCACTCACTTGATAGTTGGGAAAATTTAGTTGTTTTAGGGTTATAGGACTATGAACTCCTGTCTGTTGCTGGTTTTTGACTTAAAACTGAGTTCCTTGCTACATGGTCTTTAGGGCAGTATACTACATGGCAGCTGGTTGTTTCATAGTGATCAAGCTAGAGCAAGAGAATATCACAAAGATATCACAGACTTTTGCAATTTAATCTTGGAAGTACCATCCCATTACCTTTACCATATTCAATTCAAAGAAAAGTCACTAGGTCCAGCCCATAGTCAACTGAACGGGATTGAACAAAAATGATAGTATCACATGGTTATGTTGGCCTCATGAAACATGCTGAAAATAGTTCCTTCTTTTCAATTCTCTATAATTTTGTGTATTATTTGTATGCATCTTTCTTAGGAATAATCTGATTGCTTAATATTATATTATTTCTTCAATATGATATATTTATTTAAATATATCTAATATTGCTTGACATCAATTCTGTTAATAAGAATACATCCCCAAATGATTATATGTAAAATATATTTCATATCAATTATATGTTTTAAATATATTTTATACTATATATCATAATATGCATCCCATGAAGCATTCTGGGACTGAAGTTGATAAAATTTATTTTATATCAGGACTCAAAAAATGAAGGTCACCCCAAGAACCCAGCTCACATTATAAATCTAAGCCTAAGTTAGCCTTCAATTAGGGAAAACACTTGTCAAGGAAACCTAACATACACCAATCACAATGCTCCCACTGAGCTTAGGTGAACTCACCTTACCCTAAAAATAGGATCCGCTAGCCTTGTAAAGAAATCCCCAGGGAGAGAGGAAAGCAACAAGATAGAAGTACGGAATTAGGAGGCACAAATTACTGTGCATAAAGTAAATAAGCTACAAGGATATATTATACAGCACAGGGAATATAGCCAATATTTTATAATAACTATAAATGGAATATAATCTTCAAAAATTGTGAGTCACTATGTTGTACAGATGAAAATTATATACTATAAATTTACCATACCTCAACAACAAAAAACCGAAGTTCCCAACCTCCCGGTCAATCATGCCCATTTCAGCACTGCTTCTTCTAACTCTCTATAAAACTCACTCTTCCCAAAAGACTTTAGGAAGACACTGTTCAGTTCAGTCGCTCAGTCGTGTCCGACTCTTTGCGACCCCATGAATCACACCAGGCCTCCCTGTCCATCACCAACTCCCGGAGTCCACCCAAACCCATGTCCATTGAGTTGGTGATGCCATCCAACCATCTCATCCTCTGTCGTCCCCTTCTCCTCCCACCTTCAATCTTTCCCAGCATCAGGGTCTTTTCAAATGAGTCAGCTCTTTGCATCAGGTGGCCAAAGTATTGGAGTTTCAGCTTCAACATCAGTCCTACCAATGAACACCCAGGACTGATCTCCTTTAGGATGGACTGGTTGGATCTCCTTGCAGTCCAAGGGACTCTCAAGAGTCTTCTCCAACACCACAGTTCAAAAGCATCAATTCTTTGGCACTCAGCTTTCTTTGTAGTCCAACTCTCACATCCATACATGACTACTGGAAAAACCATAGCCTTGACTAGACGGACCTTTGTTGACAAAGTAATGTCTCTGCTTTCAATATGCTGTCTAGGTTGGTCATAACTTTCCTTCCAAGGAGTAAGCATCTTTTAATTTCATGGTTGCAATCACCATCTGCAGTGATTTTGGAGCCCAGAAAAATAAAATCAGCCACTGTTTCCACTGTTTCCCCATCTATTTGCCATGAAGTGATGGGACCGGATGCCATGATCTTAGTTCTCTGCATGTTGAGCTTTGAGCCAAATTTTTCACTCTCCTCTTTCACTTTCATCAAGAGGCTTTTTAGTTCTTCTTCACTTACTGCCATAAGGGTGCTGTCATCTGCATATCTGAGGTTATCGATATTTCCCCTGGCAATCTTGATTCTAGCTTGTGCTTCCTCCTGTTTGTAAGGCACTGTACTCCCTTAATCCATGGTTTATTTTTCCTTGAATAAGGGATATCACACTCATTACTAGCTGTTTTAGTCATTTGACAGTTTTGGCAATGAGATAGGACCCAAAGACAGCTGCTGGTAATTCTGGTTACAACTCCTAGATGTAAATAGATAAAGATACACACGGAGTCCTTTTGGTTCACTGCATCTTGGGCTACTCTCCAGGATTGCTAATAAGTTTCTTTCAGGTCAATCACCACATATTTTGCATTATGAGCTCTTTGAATTTGTTCTAATCCTTTCAGGTGGAAGACTGGGGTATGAGAGACTCCAGATTTTTCATGAGACTTACTGGGCCATAGCATTTGGGTTTGTGGCAAACTCTGTCTACAAGGGATGTACTTTCTGGAGGTCCTGACAGATCTCCAGAACTGTGCATGGGAAGCCAGAAACATAAATCTGGTTGAATTAAGGAGGATTATTTCAACAAGGGGAAATAATGGGTACAACTCAGCTGAAGAAAGTCTTCCCCAGTGGTTTAGACAGTAAAGTCTGCTTGCAATGTGGGAGACCCAGGTTTGATCCCTGGGTTGGGAAGATCCCCTGGAGAAGGGAATGGCAACCCACTCCAGTATTCTTGCCTGGAAAATCCCATGGATGGAAGATCCTGGTGGGCCCCAGTCCATGGAGTCGCAAAGAGTCAGACACTACTGAGCGACTAACACACACAGCTGAAGAAAGTAAGATGGTAGCTGTTAGGGGATTCACAAAATCTCAAGGTAAGTCCATGGTGTAAACTGCTAGGGAACTTGGAGAAATACATTAAGGCAAGAAATTCAAACTGCTTTGACCAGTGACACTTCAAAATCTTAGCAGGCACAAGTCAGACTATTAGAAGCCATTAGGGCATCTACCAATATAAATAGTTCTTTACCTGAAAGAAATAATAGGTCTATTCCTAACAGGAATCTCTGCAGCCAAAGCTGCAAAATTGGTGGGCATGACTTTAGTACTTATATGCTATTAGAAGAAACAGATTAGGATGGGAGAGTAGGAGGACAGACATAGAGCTCATGTCCTCTCACAAACACATCAAAAATACATCTACATGTGGAACAATTCTCACTGAAAACTAACTGGAAACTGGCAGGACTCCAATATGACCAAGGTTGTAAGAAAGACAGGCACATAATCAGGTAGGATAAAAACAAAAGTTACTGGGTTCAGACCTTTGCCCCTGGGAGGGGTCTCAAAGGAAAAGACAGATCGCAAGGGGCAGACAGCCACGCTGAAGAGTGAGTGGGTCTGGCTACAGACTGGGTGACTCAGTCCTCGAGCTCTACACATAGAAGACACCCCTCCTCCCACCCCGGGCAGACTGCAGAAATGCTGGGACAGGTAGAAATGCTGGAAAGCCTAGACTGTACTCATGTGGGTGTTAACCTGCCCCCAGGCAGGACTTTCCTGGTGGCTCAGATGACATAGAATCTGCCAGCAATGCAGGAGACCCAGGTTTGATCCCTGGGTCAGGAAGGTCCTCTGGAGAAGGGAATGGCTACCCACTCCAGTATTCTTGCCTGGGAAATTCCATGGACAGAGGAGCCTGGCAGGTTACAGTCCATGGAGTTGCAAAGAGTTGGACACAACTGAATGACTAACAGGCAGGACTGAGAGAGATCTGCCCTAGTGGTTGCTAGGTTTCCCTACAACTGCTTCAACACACTGAGCTCCATTGCCCAAACCAAATATACACCTTGGTCCTGATCACTCCAAGCCACCGTGCAGCATTGGATGCAGGACTGCCAGGACCTAGGAAAAGACTCAGCCTTGGGAGGAAGAAGCAAGCGAATCCTGGAACAGAGCCCAGGTGGGGCAGTGATGGCCACGGTTGGTGCTTACTCAAGTGGCACCCCAGAAGCAGCCTGAATTCTGATGGCAGCATGGCTTCTAGGTTTCCTGTGACAACCTCCCTCTCTGCCTCAGCCAAAGTCAAGCAAATTCAGTTCAGTTCAGTCACTCAGTCATGTCCGACTCTTTGCGACCCCGTGGACTGCAGCATGACAGGCTTCCCTGTCCATCACCAACTCCCGAAGCTTACTCAAACTCATGTCCATTAAGTCAGTGATACCATCCAACCATCTCATCCTCTGCCATCCCCTTCTCCTCCTGCCTTCAATCTTTCCCAGCATCAGTGTCTTTTCCAATGATTCGCTTCTTCGAATCAGGTGGCCAAAATATTGGAGTTTCAGCTTCAACATCAGTCCTTCCAATGAATATTCAGGACTGATTTCTTTTAGGATGGACTGGTTGGATCTCCTTGCTGTCCAAGGGACTCTCAAGAGTCTTCTCCAACACCACAGTTCAAAAGCATCAATTCTTCAGCACTCGGCTTTCTTTATAGTCCAACTCTCACATCCATACATGACTACTGGAAAAACATGAGCTAGATGGACCTTTGTTGGTAAAGTAATGTCTCTGCTTTCTAATATGCTGTCTAAGTTGGTCATAGCTTTTCTTCCATTCACTATTCACTCCATGCCACAGTAAAGCACTATATCTGGGGTGGTCACCATCAGGGAAAAGATGCAACCATGGGCCACATCTGGTTGGAACCACAGATGCCAAATTGGTCACCTGATGGGAATAGCCAGCTCATTGGAAAAGACCCTGATGCTGGGAAAAATTGAAGGCAGGAGGAGCATGGGACAAGGGAGGAGGAGAAGACAGTTGAATGACATTACCAACTCAATGGACATGAGTTTGAGCAAACTCTGGGAGATGGTGAAGGACAGGGAAGCCTGGAGTGCTGCAGTCCATGGGGTCGCAAAGAGTCAGACATAACTGAGTGACTGAACAACAACAACAGATGCTGACGCAGGCAGAGGATCAGATCTATGTAAGCATAGGAGCCCTACTTGCTTCAGTGTTCCCCTTCTTCAGGGCAAAAGTCCTGGTACAGAGACAAGGAAAAACACACATTAAAATAAAACAGAGCCAGCTAGAGCTTGACACTGGGAGTTTCTACTCCAATAACTTGGGATCAGACCCCACCCCTGATGGGGAGATGATGATGACTGAGCAGAAAGGAAGTCACACCTCACACCCTGCACAGGATCTAACTCCTCCATCTCCAGACCCACTGCCTACCACAGTGATAGCTGTTAGCACACTCTGAGGAAAGATGTGACTGTCTTCCACATCAAACAGAAACAAAAAGAAGAAATGAACAGAGAAGAATTAAAAGAACAACAACTGGAAAACAATAAAATGGTGATAAGTACATACTTATCAATAACTACTTTAAATGTCAATAGACTAAATGTTCCAATCAAAAGACAGAGGGAGGCTGATTGAAATAAAAATGGGAAAAGCACAAATACATCAAGCCAAAATAGCATGTTGCAAGAAAAAAGAGGGGAGGTGGTCAATAACGAAATCAAAGAGGAAATCAGAAAATATTTCAAGCCAAATGAAAATGGAAATATAACTTTCAAAAAAATCAATGAAACCAAGGGCTGCATTTTTTGAAAGATAAACACACACACACACACACACACACACACCTTCTTTATCCATTCATCTATTGATGGACATAAAGGTTGCTTCCATGTCTTGACTACTGTAAACAGCACTGCAATGAACATTGGCATGCATGTGCCTTTTCAAACTATTATTTCCTCTGGATATATGCCCAGGAATGGGGTTAAAAAATCATATGGCAGCTCTATTTTTAGTTTTTTAAGGAACCTCCATACTGTTCTCCATAGTGGCTATACCAATTTACATTCCCACCAACAGTGTAGGAGGGTTCCCTTTTCTCCACACCCTCTCCAGCATTTATTATTGTAGACATTTTGATGATGGTCATTCTAACCAGTGTGAGGTGATATCTCCTTGTTGCTTCCATTAACATTTCCAAAGAGTTAGCCAAGTTGTGAATGCGAAGGAAAAGTTCATGAAGGAAATTAAAAGTGTTACTTCAATGAAAATATGAGTGATAGGAAAGAAAAATAGCCTTATTGCTGATATAAAGACAGTTTTATTGGTCTGGATAGAAGACCAAACCAGCCACAACATTCTCTTAAGCCAGAGTCCAATCTAGAGCAAGGTCCTAACAGTTCAATTCTATGATGGCTGAGAGAACTGAGGAAGCTGCAGAAGAAAAGTTTGAAGCTAGCAGAGGTTGGTTCATGGGTTTAAGGAAAGAAGCCATCTCTATAACATAAAAGTGCAAGGTGAAGCAGCAAGTGCTGATGTAGAAGCTGCAGCAAGTTATCCAGAAGATCTAGCTAAGATAATTAATGAAGGTGGCTACACTAAACAACAGATTTTCAGTGTAGACAAAACAGCCTTCTATTGGAAGAAGATGCCATCTAGGACTTTCACAGCTCAAGAGGAGTAGTCAACGCCTTTCTTAGAAGCTTCAAAAGACAGGCTGACTCTCTTGTTAGGGGCTAATGCAGCTGGTGACTTTAGGTTGAAGCCAATGCTCATTTACCATTCTGAATCCTAGGGCCCTTAGGAGTTATGCTAAATCTACTCTGCCTGTGATTTAGAAATGGAAGGAAAAGCTGGGACAACAGCACACCTACTGACAACATGACTTAGTGAATATTTTAAGCCCACTGTTGAGACCTACAGATAAGAAAAAAAACTGATTCCTTTCAAAAATATTACTGATCATTGACAATGCATATGGTCACCCAAGATCTCTGATGGAGGTGGACAAAGAGATTAATGTTCTTTACATGCCTGGAATACAACATTCATTCTGCAGCCCATGGATCAAGAAGTATTTTGATTTTCAAGTCTTATTATTTAAGAAATACATTTCATAAATGCTATAGCTGTCATAGATAGGGATTTATCTCATAGATCTGAGCAAAGTAAATTGAAAACCTTCTAGAAATCATTCATCATCCTAGATGCCATTAGGAATCCTTGTGATTCACAGGAAGAGGTCAAAATATCACCATTAACAGGAGTTTGCAAGAAGTAGATTCCAGCCCCCATGATTGACTTTGAGGGGTTCAAAACTTCAGTGGAGGAGGTTAACTGTAGATGGTGTGGAAATAACAAGAGAATTAGAATCAGAAGTGGAGCCTAAAGATGTGAATTAATTGCTGCAATATCATGATAAAACCCGAATGAATGAGGAATTGCTTCCTATGGATGAGCAAAGAAAATGATTTCTTGAGACTGTATTTACACCTGATGAAGATGTTGTGAAGACTGTGGAAATGACAAAAAAGGATTTATAATGCTACAAAAACTTAGTTGACAAAGCAGTAGCACTGTTTGAGAAGGTTGACCCCCACTCTGAAAGAAGTTCTACTGTGGGTAAAATGCTATCAAACAGCATTGCATGTACAGAGAAATCATTTGTGAAAGGAGGAGACAATCATGAAGCAATCTTCATTGTTGTCTCATCTTAAGAAATTGCCACAGCCACTCCAACCACTAGCAATAGCCATCCTGATCAGTCAGTAGCCATTAACATCAAGGCAAGACACACTACCAGCAAAAGGATTAAGATTCCCTGAAGGCTCAGATGATGGCTAGCATTTTTTCTTTCAGCAAAATAAAGCACTTTTAAAATTAATGGATATGCATTGCTTTTTAAGACATAATGCTATCCACACTTAAGAGACTACAGTAAACATAACTTTTATATGCACTGGGAAACCCTTGCTTTATTGTGGTGGTCTGGAAGTGAATGCACAGTATCTCTAAGGTACGCCTGTATTTTTTCATGGCATATTTTTATAGATCTTTTGTGGATTCCTCATTAGCAATTATTTATCTTCAAATAAACCAAGTTATCCATGGACCAGGAGTTTACAGGGGTTTATGGGGCAGAGGGGCCAGTATA